>NC_142822.1:4439894-4742116 GCF_057945365.1 Rhopilema esculentum
TGCTATCAAAAAATTAAAAATCAGTTTCAACTACAACTTCCCATACATTCACTTCAAAGTGCTACACAGACATAGCTAAGTTATCTTCGTATTATCTTGGTGACTTAATACATACTCCATATTAGAAACTCACCCTCAGTAAATCTGTCTTTTGATAGTCAACAACAACCTTACGTTCAGGATCACAGTTTGTGTTGCCAAAAAGGTAACTGCAACTAGTATGGCTTGCAAAACAGCACTCTGCAAATAATACATGAGCAGTCCATCAGAATCGCAAAAATACAGTACACAAAGCAGACATTTGTAGGACAAAAGTTAATGTCTGTCAGAGAGGGCAGAGGAGGTGAGTTGCCTCTTGGGCCTTGTCCACCCACAAGACAACCTTTCCACTGAGCATAAACTGATAGTATATGGTAAGGACATTGACACTGTTTCATGCAAAAATAGCATAAGTTTAATGCGCTTACATAGAGTCAAAAGCATTGATTTAACATGATACAATGCTTATGCATTGAAGCTATCCGAGGAGGCCTTATCTATGATCCCATTGTCAGTAAAATGTAAATGAACAATTTTATTTATAGCTTTCTGTTTAATTTACCTACATCTTTGTGTTTAGAAAGAAATAAATAATAATGAAGAGACAGAAATAATATGGCATTGTAAAAATTTTCAAGTTGAAATCAGCAGTCAGAGAGTTTGTTCCCTTGAATGCAACATGGAACAGAAATAAGAAAATGGCAGCCAATCTTGAATTAGAATTATGTTTCTTTACTAGAAGTTGTAGCAAATCATGATGCTGTGGTCAAAACATTTGACCAATTCTAGAATCCCCATATGGTCTGTCATTTCACCCATATAGGCCCCAGTCTTAAATTTTGCTCCAGGGACTGACAAACCTCTCATTGGCCAATACAGGATTCAAGTTTGGAATGAATATAACTTAACTAGAATGAAATCTATAAAACTTAACCAGAATTAAAATCATTTTATAAAAATAAAATGCAATAACTTAATAAGAATGTTATCATTTGTTGCCAATTCCAGTTAGGGTAAGCAAACTGTCAACTGGTAACAAACACTTTTTGATACTTAAAATAGTAAAGGCTCAAGAAATCAACCAAATTGTTGTTTGAGAAAGAACATACCATTGCACCAGAAGCAAGATTTGTTGAATCCCCAGATGTAATCATGACCTTCAATTAAAATATAATTAAATTATTTCAAACTGGAAGAAAAATATGTTATAGAATTTTTACTTCCAATTTATCTTTTAGGTTTTTATAACAGAGTTATGATATATGGAAAAAAGTCCACAGGCTTTCAATTAATAAAATAAAATGATAAAGTATATATAATGTTCTGATCCTCATGGAAGACCTGGCATATGGACAGGCCTAGATTGAACCAGAGTGTTACAACCCTGTCAAATTACTAGCATTATCACTGACCAGAACATCCAAGGTATATGCATTTAGAGTACAAAAAATCATTTAGCTTTAAAATTTCTGTCAAGCAGTGTCACTTACACTGTGTGCACCAAACAGGTTTACCAAATACAACTTTTTCCAAATCATGGTTATTTATCTCAAGACTTGACCATGCTTGAGCTGAAAAGGAATATATAAATGAAAAAAGGTAAAGTGGATTACTAGCAATGTAAAAGGGTTCAGATCGCATTAGAGATATGGGCATTCCGAGGTTCTTTAAGCCCCAAACCAACTTTTACCTGTTTGCTATAGGGTGGACAGAGAGACATTGTCAGATTCTATGGAGAGGCTGGGATTGAACAGGAAACATTGTAAAAAAAGCTGCGAGCTTAACACTAAGGAGGTGTACTAGCCTCTTGCAACTATGCAAGCTACAAATTTTTACACCACAACAGCTTCTGAAACATATTGACAGAGGTGCAAGTTCAGATAAAATTAAGTTTGCAGAGTCTGAATTATGTTTCCTTAATGATTTGTTGTGATCATAGATTGAATACTACAGGGATGTCCTAGAATCTATGGTCTCTCTCTGAGAGGTCACAAATCATTTGTTATATAAATGGCTAGATCATAACTAAAGGTATTTATAAGAAAAATTTTAAAAGAAAATGTCTGCCTTGATTACCTTTCATCATTGTGGTCTTGGTTAGGTTTGCAGGTTTTGGAGGTCTTGGAGGGGGAGGTGGTGTGTAGTCCTCCACAATGGACACAAATGTCCCTGGAATCTGCCCATAATCACCTGTGTTTTTATTCGTGCCTGTTAGCCATCCACAAGGATCTATGATTGGCTTTGCAACAACTATCAAATCTCCTTTCCGTAGGTCAATTTCACCTTCATCTTGAGGTTCATAGTCATGCTCTGCCACAAACGTTACAATGCCAACATTGCCTTCAATAGGTGATGACATGATTGAGGTCTCATGGGGATGAGTGTTGGTATACTCAGGCAGCCTTTTGCACTTCAACACAATTCATAGAACATAATAGTATCATCTTTATGCCATGCTTTAGAGGAAAAGACACTATTTTTCACAAAAATTTTTCCTTTTATCTTTACCAGTCTGATCAGCATTTGGTCTGAGGAAATAAAGCAAATTTAATTGCATTCAAGGCCTACTAATTTGCATGTTTCTCATATACTCAATGCTATCACCATCTATGTCAGAAAAGGTCATAACCAAAGACAAAAACTAAAATATGATTGTCCATAATAACAATCAAATTACACCAGGAGCAGTTTTTAGGCATTGAAGGTAAAAAATAAAGACAATCATAAAAATGGAAAATCAAAAATTGAAAAATGAGAAAAAAGGAGATAGTCACTACCACCTGGTTACAGCCTCAAACTCAAATGGGGAATGATTGTCAGTGCCCCTTGTATATTTGAGCAATTAGCTTTAAAAGTGCAGAAAATGATAAGAAAGCCATTCATCAGCAAGAAACCCACGAGGGACATTTTGGAGCTTTTAATTTGGTATGTCCATTTCTTGCAGGCATCCCTTGCAAATGTAAGAAAATACAGATACATGGTGATATGCTGGCAATGAACATAACTCTACACCAAATACAATTGGGCATTAGTATTGAATACACACTGGTGGATGAGTGGGATCAACACAGAAAATGACTAGGGTATTTTAATTTTCTCCAATACAAAATATGCAGGCAAAGCTTTTTGAGGTGGAAGTGACTATGGCTGAAACTGCTTTTTTGACCCTTAAATGTGTGTGTAACTAGGAGTTTCCAACCTGTATTACAGACAACACCTAGAAGTTTGATAGTCCCCCAAAACTATAGGTAAGGAACAGGTCTACAGCATTTAAGGTCTACCAGTCCTCTTCATGTTACACAAAATACCTTCACAGGAAACAGATTTAAAGGTATAATTTTGAAGCATTTTTCTATGGCCATCAAGATTTATCCAATTACCTTAATAGAAATATATTACTAAGAACTTTGCAGTTGATCTGTGAACCTGGTTGATTTGCTTAAGCTCATCACAGGCTTTTCTACATGCCAATACCTTGCCTTTTTCTTAGTATTTTTGTATATATAGTATAGTTATATGCATTTGAATATTAAAAGAATGGTTCTTTTTTATGTTTTATGGCCCTGGAGTAGACACTGTGTTTTGCTTCTTGTGGGTATCGCCCTATTAGCGCTGTAGATTATATTTTCCTGTAAGTAATATTCTCCATTCTGTGTTGAGGTCATTTATTTTGCACCTCGCTATCTACAGATCTTTCTCAAGCAGATTTCAAATCATCATCTTGAAATTAGTCTTTACCTGAAATCTTCATGTCATGTTGTGTCAAATTTGAAATGTTCGAGCCCATGTTACTTCAATATGAATATTTAGATATTTCTATAGATTTGACCGAAATTTGCTGCTGTAGTGAAAAATATTTTACTACAGTAAGAAATTCCATTGAAATGTATATATAGGAAAAGCTAAATTTTGAAAATGGGGTAATTGCCTACACGATATGAAATTTTTGACACAGACTAATTTCAAGACGAAAATTTAAATTCTTTGATCCATTTTTGGCAAATGAGAGTTGCCCGGAACAGATCATATTTTGTAACTTACATTTGTACATTTTTAATTGTGGACTATATAAATACAAACGCCTTGACCTATATAAAGCGGTAGGAATGCACCAAGATAATATTTGTTTTAATTAATCTTCCAGCACATTAGTTTGTTTGTTTGAGACCATCTTTAGACAATTTGAAATAGTTGTTAAAACACCCTTGTAGCCTAGTACGACGTGCGAGTTAAATCCGGAAGCTGTATATACGGATGGGCCTAGCCAATCATATCGCTGAAGGATACTCCTGAATGCAAACGGACAAGCGACAAAGATTTGGATTACAAAGGATTTCAGCCCATTGAGCTGGTTTCTTATTTGATTGCAGAAGACTTACCTTTAATTCCAAACCTGCTCTTTCTAAATTCAATTACTTGCCGCTGCTACATTTACAGCCTCATTTTATGTCCCAACTTGTTACCTTCTATTTGCGGCACCATTTTTCTCGCGGGTAAATTTTGCACAGAGGCAGCACCTTCCGTAATTAGCCGCGGGTGTCCCGCGTGTTATCAGAAACGAAAAGTAAACGTCGCGTTTTCCAGGAATCCAAGGCAGCGAAATTCATCGTACAATTCCACGCAACTCCGTCCAAGGAGCCTCAGCCAAAAATAATCGAAATAGTTTTCGTAATTTCACATAATTTTCGAAATTCACAAAATTTTACGGACCCGATGCTCTTGGTCGAGTGGTATTGTCCCTTGCAGCTTAACGGTTGTTTTTGAGTGGAAAGAAAGTAGGGATGCAACGTTAGGCAATAAAATGTGGCTTTAGGCCACCATATCAGGCAAAATTTATCGACTTTCAGGCCAATTCGAGCAATTTTATCTCAATGAAACAACATTATTCGGCCCTTAATCAGACCTTAATCAGACTAAAAGTCTTCTCTACACCCATGCAGAAAATACGCTTTTTACAGAATAACTAAGAAAATTTTGAATTTGGATATGAAGTGGACTTTGAGCATGCATTTTCTATTATTCGACAGGGGTTTCATTCCAGTTTCTAGCTTCAAGATATCGTTAATTGTCGGATTCGAGCAATTTGTATCTTTACATTTGGCAAAAAAGGATAACAGAATTGGAACCTTCATGTTAAAATTAGTCTGTGCCAAAAATTGCAAATTGTTTGGGCCGTCAGCCTGCGAATTACCCCATTTTCAAAATTTAGCTTTTCCTATAAATTTCAATGGAATTTGTTGCTTTTTTCACTGCAGCAAGTTCCGGTCAACTCTAAAGAAATATCTAATTATTCGAAACAAAGTAACATGCGACCGAACGGTCCAAACAACATGAATTTTTCAGTATAAACTAATTTGAAGATTACGATTTCAATTCTGAAGTCCATTTTCGAAAAAGATCCGTAGATAGCGAGATACAAAATTGATGGCGTCAACTTGAATCCATCAATAATACAATCCAAACTGCTGGCTGTCTATACGCACTGACTACACACCATTATCTTATCTTGAATGATACTGATAAACATTTGAATCGAATCAAGCAAAAAGAAATTATCAAAGAAGGTAAAGCTCCTCGAAGTAAGGGTTAAATTCACACAAAGAGTAGAATAACAACAAGATATAAATAAATGAAGCTAATGTTTGAGATTTGCACTTTCTCGTTGTTCAGAATACTAGAAAAATTTATGATCATATTTACTGGATCAAGAGCCCTGTCACACCTTTTTCTTTTCTTCGCATTTTGTGGGAAACTCTCTAAATTCTCACACGGTGTGCACCTTTAAGCACAAAACTAAGGGCCCCCAAACATTTAAGCCCTGAAGGGGCCCCCAAGAAGTTTCTCGAAAAAAGGGTTTTTGGATGAAAGCATATGTTTCTTAGTAGCAATCACAGCAGCATTGAAATGATCGTAAGACTAAATATGATTTGTGAGCAACCACATAATAATGATGTAAGATAAAGCATGTCAATAGGCTTTCCTCTAATGCACACCTATGTTATATCGTTATAAAATTTTGTATTTAATTTACAAGGATATCACAGATATCTAAAATCTATTTGATAAAAATGTCTATCTTTCAAGTCTACTAATGTTTTCAAATGCATCGATCAATGTTCTTGCTTTCATTTCACAATGTCTTCCAATCCATAGCGTGTTTTTGAATCTGGTGCGAGCAAAAGAGCCGAAATGAAAGGTAAAGTTGAAGAGCTGCTACTACATCAAACACAAATAAAATTTTTGCTATTTTTTAAAAAAGCAAAGATCAAAATCTACCCAGCTCAAGTCTCCCACCGCAGGGAGAAAACGGTTAGACAAAGTCACGAGCCCTGTCATTGATGAATCTTCTGAAACTCCTGAGAAGAACGACGAAGGTGCGAGTCAACCTATAACTCAAGCCAAATCATGCAAGCTTGATTTTTCATTCAAAGTCTTATCTAACTGATCGTGGTCATCTTTGTGAAGATGTGCTTGATGCTGATCTTAAAAGATTGATTTTGCAGCATGGGTCATCTCGACCAGGTGGTTCATTCCCGGCGGGCTCATCTTGAAACGGACATAGGACATAGGACATAGGACATAGGGGGTTGCTTTCTACCTAAGTCAGAGGAACCACAAAAAGGGTAGGAATTTACTGATATGATTTTACAGATACTTTTTTGGGTAAACCAATGCCTTTTGAATTACCATAACATAAGTTTAAGAAATAGAATGGTTCTTACAAGAATTGGTTTCAAAACACTTGCTCAAGCTTGGATATTCTCAGTGAAAAGGGTTGCAAAGTTTTCTCAAAGTCAGATAAAGGGTACATTTAACGCAACCCTGAATCCAAGATTAGAGTTCAGTTTCTACTTTCAGGAATAAACATGATGTACATTGGATCAGCTGACTGAGCCCGCTAGGGGTTCATTCGAGTTCACAAAAGAAGATTTCTACCAAATTTAGTGCTAGGTATTATAGTAAAGATATTAAAAACATTTCAGCTCCAAGGCTATGGCTCTGTTATTCGATCCATGGAAATCCGGGCAAAGCTTAGATGAAGACCATAAGAAATATCTTAGACGGTGGATCATCCCTTTATATGTTGTGGTATATTTTTTTCTTTGGGCTTTTCAGGAAACCCCAAAAGGCGAGTACATAGGCGGCTCTAAAACTTGACTCAATTTAATTAAGCAGATGGGTCCAAAACACTTCTTTAGTAAGGTCCCATACTGTACCGTTACGCCACTGTTTGGTGGTCTGACATTGAACAGCCCGGATTCCGGGGTAAGAAATCGTGCAAGTGTGGTGTGATCGTTACCCTGGGTTCCAGACTCACTCTACATAAAATCTCTTATTTTTCATAGAGTGAGTCTGGTACTAAGGGTACATGATCGTGAAATCCTTTTGTACTTATCTGGGTTTTCTGTCTCGAGGTGTTGCTCCGGATTACATAAAGGACACACGGAGAGGGCGTTAAGATTCCGCAATCCTTTACATACACATCTCATGTACAGATTTCATTTTGGTCTTGCTCATACTGAAATTGAAGTCCTTGTCCAAGTAAGATTCTTTTTCCTTCGTATGTTAAAAATATGATATCGTAAAACCATTCCTCTATGAAAGCCGGGGCCGTCGCTAGCTGTTGTGCTAAAGGAGGGTTGCCGAGGTGAGTTATCCTTTAAAGACCAAGAGGATTGAAAATTCGTCGTCTAAGAACACCAAGATGACAAAAACTCCTCGTTTCTGCAACGGATTTCCTTTTTAAACGTGGGGGGGGGGGGGTGTTACATCTCACGTCCCCTATAGCGACGGTCCTGTAGAAAGCCAAAGGACCATGCGTTATTCCTGCACCACATCGCGTGGAGTTTAACAAACATAAGCAACATATTATCTTTTTTGACGAATGCCAAACGCTGCTCGATATTACTAGGTAAAAATGGCCATATATTCGTGGAAAGTTGAGACAAATTGCTGACTTCATTTCATGGATTAGGGATTTTAATGAAAAAATCAAGAAGCATATCATACTTCCAATTGTTACCAGCCTTGTCATGTAGGAAAAGTTCCTAATTTAATGCCATAGCAACAATGTCCTACCAGGATCGTGATTCATGATTTGAGCTAGCGACTCGTTTTACTCTAAGTGAAAGTTTGGCAATGTCATGGATCTGAACCACAGACATTAGGATCTTTAGTCAAGGAGGCTAACTACTGTGGGCCATCCTCACACATAAAAAACTAGTGAGAGGACCTTAAATCACATCTTGAGATTACATTTTCTAAAAATTACTCAGTAATAAAATACCAATTCACACCTTTTTCTGTACAAATAATGTTTTACAAACTATGCTCTGCTATTATCTTTTAATTCTTGTGCTCTTTTCCTAAATTCAGAAGACTTCTCTAAATCTTTCTCCACACCATCCCCCATTTTATACATCCTACTAACATTTGCACAAGCCCAAGGATGGCCTAATTCACAAGCTTTAAGTGACAGTTCAAAAGCTCTTGGCAGGTCCTTTTCTGCACCATTTTTTCCTGTAAGGTAAATACAGCTCAGATTGAAGCAGCCAAGTCTATGGCCTCCAGTGCAAGCTTTATCAAAATTGCCTATAGCTTTGTCCATGTCCATTTTAATGTTTGACTTTTCATGGCCACTTTGGTAAATCATTCCAGCATTATTACATGACCCAATAGAGTCACCATTGCAACCACGCTCAAAGTATTTCAAAGCTTTAACAATGTCTTTTTCTGGAAAGAAATAAAATCGAAATGCACTAAAAATTCAGAATAATCAAGATAATTTGCTGGCTTAACAAATAAAATTGATCAATAAAAAAAATTTGATAAGTCATTTCTAGTCATTTAAGAAACCTTAATATCAAATTTTGATAAATGAAAAGTTCATCAGAAAACTTTACCTTTTGCAGTAAAAAACAAATATCCTAAAGAAAAACAGCTGTGAGCATGATTTCTTTCCTCGCAATTGGTCTTAAATATATTCTTTGCTTCTTCTACATTTTGTTCAACAACTTGATAAAATTCACCAAGTTCATGACATCCTAAAAACAAAGAAATTATGTCATTAATACTGAGCAAACAACGATCTTCCAAAAAATAAAATGTAGATATAAACAAAAAAATCTTGTAACAAACTCTATCAGCTTTTTGGGTTGAAAATCTGGAATCTTTCGCCAAATGATGAGATGAAATTCTTTGAGCATTATGGCAATGGAATTACTTTATGTGTGTTGCAATTGTGATTCTCTTGGCTCTAAGACCAAAATGAACAGTATGAAATGAAACTCTTTATAGATGCTGGAATAGGACTCCTATTGATATAAAAAATTACCCTATTTTATTAGAGTTTGTTGTAAACTCAAAAGTTTCCTCTTTGAAAGTAATTACAAAAATTGATCTTAGAATAGTTGATACTAGAAGGTCACCATCTCCCCTAGTCACACTCTTAATTGAAGTAATAAATTTTACATTAAATTATATTAAAATAGGGGGTGCTCACGTACATTGGAACATTGATCAATATAACCACTAAATTATCTATCCATTGACTAGTGTTGTTTCCAACCCAGCAAAACCCATTTAACAAGTGATAAGAGCACACAGCAAGATAAGAGACAATGTGCTTCTTGCATGTCTTGATTCTAACTGAACTCTAATCTGAACTCAACTTGCTTAAAATTAACATACTCATACGCAAATTAACATAATCAAAATACTGACTAAAGATGAAATAGGTTGAGGCAGGGGCACCAGAGCCAGGGGGCAGTGGGGGGGCAGCTGGCCCTGTTACCCTAGTGGTGGCAATAAATTGAATGTAGTGGAATTTGAAATAATGAAAACTGAACTGAACTGTCATTAGTGTTTGCAATTGACATTATAATAAAGCATAAAAAGTAGCATTATTATTTAATCGTTAATGGCCTTAAAGGTTAAAAGCAGGTTTCAAGTGAAAAAATACCTGCGTAACATTTTTTAAATATTTTCCAAACTGTTGTTTCGCTTCTTGGGCCTCTAAGAAACCTTCTTTCTTTATAAAATGATTAAAGGGCCAAGATATAACTCATGTCGTAATGTTTAATCTGGCTTTAGTTTTTTCTGTGACCTAGAATTAGTGGAAACTTGAGGACCAAGAGATTTTACCAAAAGATTTTTCCAAATTCCGCCAATCTACCTTTTCAAGTTTGGTGTTGATTCAACAGCCATTAACCTCATTATCAAAAAATTATCAAGTAACTATCGAGATTAGATTTTTCATATCAGGCCTACCTTCCTTCTTGCCTCTGTTACAGTCGTGTGTTAAAAGCTCTCGAAGCTGCTCAACATATTTTTTGGTTTCCTCTTCTTCGCTACTTTCGCCAGAAAAAAACCTCTTTAATTTCTCCATTCTAATAAACTTGGTTAATAAACTTATGCAATAGAACTGACTTTGGAAAAAATAGTTCCCCTTACCGTTTTGACTCGTAATAAAACCGTGTAACCTCGTTCTGATGAAGGTAAAATGGCCGATGTAACCTTGTTGATAAAGTGTGCCAATTTTGCCGCTATTAAACACAAAAATCAACGTCGAAAGAACTTTGAAAAGACGCCCTATATAAATCATCCTATCGGTGTTGCAAATATTCTATCTGATGAAGCCGATGTTGCTGATATAGAAGTGCTAGCTGCCGCTATTTTACACGATACGGTCGAAGATACCGACACTACATTTCAAGAGATTGAGGACAGTTTTGGGGTTGTGATTCGAAGAATTGTGGAGGAATGCTCAGATGATAAATCTTTGCCAAAACAGGAACGGAAAAGGTTACAAATAGAGCATGCTCATATTTGTAGCCCAAAAGCCAAGCTTGTTAAATTGGCCGATAAAATTTATAATTTGCGTGATTTGAATAAGGAAGTACCGGAGGGTTGGACGGATGAAAGGGTCAGTGAATATTTTAAGTGGGCTGGCAAAGTGTTTCAAGGACTGAAAGGCACAAGCAAAAAACTTGATACTTTATACCTTGATTTACTCAAAGAAAGGGGTGTTGATCTTTTGTAACCCAGTCTGCGTAACCTTGTAGTAGTGTAACCCAGTCTTCCCTGCCCTCTACCATACATACTGTATCGTCTTTCAGCCACACCAGCACCATATCTTTGTAAAATCTTTACCACATCATTTTTTTCATGATTGGTCAAGTGTATATAATAAACATGGGGGTAAGGACTTAGACATTTGGGGGCCCAGAATTTTTTTACCAACATACCGAAATGACTATATTAGAAATAACGTACAGAGGTAATGCTCAAACATGTACAAATCAACTCAGTCATGGCAGAAGTGTGTTAAGAGGCAACATGTGCTCATTTTCAAACTCAGTACGGTTTGCAAACACTTTGGTTTGGGGACCCTCTAATATTGGGGACATGCCCCTGCCCCCTCTTGCTACTCCCTGCTGTAAAAGGCATCAATTTATACAAATGTAAAAATTGGATGGTCTTAAGATTTTACCTGCTGTTATAACCCCTATCTCCCCCTTCCTGTTCCAGTCAGATTTTGCTCTAGAGCTGTGCCTCAATTGAGCCAAAGCTTACTGTAAAATAGACTTTCTGAAGGCACAATGAGGGAACACAGACTGGTTTTTAGTGTGAAGTTATTCCTGTTCTTCAAAAGTCAAAGAAGTGTATTATTCTCTAAAGTCAAAATAATTAATAAAAACCTTGACAATATAACCAGCCAGATGGGAGATATGCCATAATTGGATTGCAAAACTGTATTTTTTTTTCTTATTCTTAACTTGTAAATAATTAACACTTGGTCAACTTGACTTGAATTGTAAATCACAAAGACGTAGTTCATCATTTATATTATATTGCTAGTCATTTTTTGTCACTGTTGATTCCTCATTTTCTATCATTTACTTGCCATTCCATTTCAACTCATGAATGGCACAAATGAAGCCCATGAATAGCAAAAAGTATTCCTAAACTGGGTAAATGATTGTAAAACGAACTCAGAGACATTGGAATTGGCAACAAGAAAAAAAAATTACCATGAAGATGAAGAACAAGCAATTGGTAAAAGAGTGAATCAATGCCTTCAATGATGTATTGCAGGTTGTCATATTAATGAATTTCAAGAGGTAAAATCCAAAAGTGAAGGAAGTTCGTTTTATGTCAAGAAAAATGTTATATTAAATTGATACTAAGAATGCTATGTATATACCAAAGTCGTTCTGCTTAAAAGTAAAACCGTATTTATCGGCGTGTAATTCGCGCTTTTACGTCCGTAGAATACATATGAAAACGTTTCACTTATATGCCAGTAAAATGTTTTTGGGAAAATTTGCTTTGTCCTCGTTAGCGAGATTACAGGAAATTTTGGCAGAAAAAGATTTCCGTTTGAACAACTTTTGGCAGGAGAATGTATGCTATGGGTTTTAAACGTAAAATTATTTCTCTCGCAAGTGTCGTGATTTTTGTCGGTCAAAACTCAATTAAATATTATTTATTTCCTTAATTAATGTTGAGCGTTCGCAATGGAAGAGAGAAAGATTTATGGGTCGACTTATAAGCCGGGTATTGCTAAAAAGTCATAGAAATCTTCAGCTAAAATTAAAGTGTTGACTTTCCCATCGGGTTGACGTGTACGCCGAGAAATACGGTAATCAATATTGTACCAGTTCTTTAAAATCTTTGTCACAAATACAGCCAGTCAATATAACTTTTCAAAACTAAAGTAGAGAGGTGCAGCGCTAATGGCGGCTGGGGTCTTTTGCTCCCTATACTTTCAACAAGATATGCTTCGAATAAGTGACAGCAAACATTTCTGCTCTATCACCTATCCAATGTGAAGTACATGGCACAGCCTGCCATATGAGCCGACCAATGTATCGTATTCGTAAGAATATTAAGGTACATATATGTTTACATGTCCCCTAGGTCGACTTCGACTTTCTGCAAGCTTGTTATTGCAGACGCCTTCCACGTTGGAGTCTTAACCACAACAGCTTCTTCCCCTTCAACTTCAGCCTCTTGTATTTCTTCCTTCACAATGTATTCTCCGATTTGCTCGCTTCCGTTATCAAAGAGGAATCTGAAAAGATGAAAGTAAATAGCATAATAAAAAAACATTATACGAAAAATGCCTTTGCATAAGAAAACGGTAGGAATCAAGTAATTAGCAATTTTTTCATAAAATTTAGGACTCATTGGTAAAATAAGACGATGCAAAATTGAATTTTGAGCTTTGGAGGTCTTAATAGAAGCAAGAAGAATATTAAGAAGATTTGGTGCAATTCGCAGGAAAACTCGATTAAAATTAAGCCAGTGGGCTACTACGATATAGAGTCTTCTCATGTCATTCTCCCTTTAAAAGTGCAACATTGATCTCATAAAAGACTAAACCGAGCACTTGAGCCAGAAAGCCTCCATCAGACACCTATATCTAACAACCCTTTATATCCTGCTCAAAGCATAATGGCCTAAATAGCAAAAAACGGTGGAGCAATATTTGCTGCACAAAAAGGAACCTAGGTTCGAGGCAGTCGACTGCAGATGGATACCAAAGAAGTTAATGCAGATACCAAGGAAGAATAAAAGCTTCATTCAAAAGCAATTTTACAATAGTATAGTTTAAGTGTTGAGCCTAATTTTTCATATACAAAACCTATTTCGAAATCTTCTCAACCATTTCGTTCAAATCTTATCACAACAAGGCCAAACCTAAAAGACTAACAGTGTACTCTATTCGCAAAAAACAACTCGAAAAGGTCCAAACAAAGATGGTAGGAGTTGGTATCGACATCGCAATATCTCAGTCAAGTCTTTTTCTAGATCAGTGGTCCTTTAACATGCTTACATGTTATCAGTTACTCGCTTATCTTTTACATACAGATTCACCTTTCATTTAAAGACTGGGCCTGAAACGAACCATTAGCTTCATAGACACATTACTAGAAATACTAACCTGCCGGATCCAGTTGGCAGACTTTTCTCGTAATTTCCAACAAAGCGGTAATTTTGGTTTAGAAACTCTCCAGGGCCTTCGAGCTGGCCAGCTATCCAGCGACAACGATATTTTGAACCTAAAAAATATTTCAAACATACATTCAACAGGTTGATGAGGTTGCATTGGCTTAAAAACTTTCTATGGAAATAATATGTTGACTTTTCGTTAACGATATTGTCTCATCGTTGGTAACAGCAACACGCATATTTTCAAAGATACTGTTTTCAAGAACCATGACATAGAGCTGTCACATAAGGATACTTAAAAAACTGCATTTAAGCAATTTATTGGTTGTTTTATAAGGTGACAAAGAACGCATGTACGTATGGTCCATACGCATTCTTTGCAATGCTGGTCGTTTTCTGAAACCATCTTATCTGAAAATCTGCCAATGGCACATTACCTTCATACAATGGTAAATTATCGGCCATTTCAGGGCACTGTTATAGTTGAGAGCGGTTACTACAGCAATCACTAGAACAAACCTGAAAACACGACATTAACCTGAGGGATCTTTTAACAGACAAGAGAGGAAATTCCCACATTTGGGCTATTTCCACAAAGGTTGGCCCTTCATTTTCCACTAGTAATTTTCGTCTAAAATTTTTTCAAAATTCTTTTGTGAATTATTTTCTGCAGCTTTTTTGCTAACTTGTGCGAGTTAACGTAGTTGCTACGTTTTCACAGCCCCGACAATTATGGTCATCGAGCACTGTACCTTATGCTACATGAAATATAAATCGATAAATACAATTATTGATCAAAACCAAAGCATCAACCCGTTTCCGACTTTGCCATAGCCCTTCGCAACTCGTTTATACGTCAATACACAGAGGCATACCTGTTGCTGCGTAGGTATAAATGCCCTGGCCTTCCTTTTTGTTGTCCACCCAATCACCTTCATAGATATCTCCGTTCACGTAGAAGTAGGACCCATATCCATTACGTGCGTTGTTTGACCACGACCCTTCATAGCGGGAGCCATCAGGATAATACAGTGTTCCTTCTCCTTGCTTCTTTCCATAGGCATAACCACCAACGTATTTCCCACCGTTTTTAAACCTAGAACGATGAGGTACTATGCCTAAATTCCAGGTTACATCAAATTCTAGAAGCATCTAACATGAGTAGAATCAGTGACCAAATTTTCTAGCAGATTCTACCACATAAGCAGAATCAGAACTGAACGCATGCAAAACGTTTGAAGAAATGTTTTTCAAGATGCTTTATTAAGAAGACGTAGACATGCAAACGAATTTTGATACTAGGAGTTATACTGCTCTTTGCAGGTGGGGATACAATGAGGGTATGGTAGGGGGATGCAACTGCCCTTCCAATTAGATATGACTCTGAAAATCTAAATCCGGTATATCTTTGGTGAGCAGATGTGAAACAGAAAAAAACGGGGGGTCGAAAGCAAGAAAAAGTTTGAGAAATTGATAAGCGGGAGGGGGGGGGGGGCGTTTAAGAGCATCAAAGACATTTAAGAGTATCAATTCTTTGTTGTTAGTAGACGGCATCGATTCTGTATCTTGCTATCTACAGACCTTTGTTGAAAAAATCATGTTTTTGACAGTCCGATCGTGAGTTACTACGTTTTGAATAGTTAGATAATTTTGGAGTACATTTCACTGCACCGGCAAATTCTCGTGAAAACAGCCATAGTTAATCTCAGTATTAATTCACAACTTTGTTGTACCATGTTGTTTGCCAAATAGCTCATTGTTGGTATTTTAGAGTCCAGATTCACTCAGACATAGGGACCAACACTGTAATTAAAGAGTCTAGGCCAGGGCTGCAGCGCCGAGAGGTGGGCAAGGGGGAAAATTGCCCTAGGGCTTCGAGGTGTTGGGGACTCGTAAAGAAATTAATTCTGTTAAAAATATAATTAATTGAAATTAAAATAATTATGCTTGTAAATGGTAAAACATTTTAAACGAATAAACGAATTAAGGCTTACATAAAAGGGCGTGGTCGCAAAGTTTTTCTGCTCGTTCGTTTCTACGAGACCTCATCGTCTGCTTTTTGCCCCAGGGCCTCCAAAATCTTTCGGCGGCCCTGGTCAAGGCCCTACTATTCCTCCTTCATCAATTGGTGCAGTGATGATCAACAATGTGCTGTATAAAATTTCTTACAAGCAGAGAATAATCTAGCAAAATTTTCTTAAATTTGGAGCCTGTTGAACTTGGCTTCTAACAAAATTGTTTCCTATGAAAAGTAAAGCTACATCAACAACATTTGAAGATATCGGAAACAAAGGTTTTATTATTCATCTTGTGCGTGAAGTGATTTTTAGTTCCTGTTTAATCAAAACTACTTTTATTAGGGTAAGCTACATCCCCGAGGGGGCAACGGCAAACCATGCCCTTCAAGGCCAAGCCACACCAAGCCTTGGACACTATGTCCCACAATTCATGAATGAAATACATTGCAGGCGACCAGTCTGGTCCAGATAAGGGAAATTGATCATCTGTCAGTTTTAAAAACATCAAACACCCCTTTTAGGCCTATATTGCTTTTACTCGCCAAACCCTTCCAGTTTCAAATTGAAAAACATCCAATATCAAACCGTAATGGAGAGGTCAACGCATTGGTCAAAGTCAAATGAACAAATTCTGAGAACCTATGTTCCAAAATACAGAAAAGTCGATTAACTTACTTATAAATTCCTTGACCGTGTCTTTTTCCATGTGCATAATCTCCTTCGTATGTATCGCCGTTGGGAAGTTTTGTTTTGCCTTTGCCATGTCGCTCATCAAACTCGTTTCGGTCACCTTCGTATTCTCCAAGATATGGCCCTACATCTTCATCGGATTCGTCTTCGGAACTCGACATTTTTTGTCACTGAATTACAAAAATTCTGTGTCTCTCTGGCCTTTTCTCTTGGGGTTCTGGTCCTCTAATCTGTTTGAAACAGACCTGTTACTTCCAGCTTTGCTTGTTACCTTGGTGACTATGTTCGAGTCTCTCAGCACTGGTCACCTGATCAGTCTATTTGTAATACGACTCTACAACTTTGCTTTGCGAACAAATGACAGCAAACATCCCATCACACGCAGATGAACCGCGCGTAAAAGCTATTGATCGGAAGTAAAAAGTTTCCGGCCTAAAATCTAACATCTAGAGCTTTATTCACAGTCTCGTTGCTTGGATTTGTAAACTTTATCAGGGAGATGGAATCAATACAGAAATCAAAAACAGAAAATAGAAGAAATAAATTTGTTAATTTAACCAGGGAAGGGGAGGTAAATAGCAGTGCTTTAAACAAGAAATGGAGGTGAATATTATCTGCGCGCACATTTGTAACATTTATTTATAAGAACAATTTTATAAGAACATTAGCCTCAAAATTGGTAAAATTGAGACAAATTAAGAGCAAGATGAGGCTTAGCTACTGTAAAATGTAATTTTGAACAACGTTTTTCTCACAAACGAGGACTTCTAGCTGTGTTTGGGTGCTTTTCGGTGCATATTCAAACTTGTCGGCAAATGAAGGTTGTCTCACACACTTTTTTAAATTCAAATATGAGAGCGAAAAAGTTTCTCTATTTTTTAAAAAGGTAAACAAAGGCAATAAAAACTTCCTCGAAAATTGTAAATTGCATAAACTTCATAAAAGTGATGAGAGCATAACCTAGGTAGCAGAGCCTCGTTTGATATACACAAGAAAGAGGCAAAGGGCGGTAGAGGAAGGAGTATACTTGTCCGTTTTTTCTCTTGAACTCACCGCCAGGGCTTCGAGTAATAATGACAACGAAAACCCTGAAACGGGGGCCAGAGCATGTCTGGAAGACGAGCATGGTTCATCTCCCGAAGAGGAAAGTCGAGGAAAACAAATGAGTTTAAACCCCGTTTACACGAGAGTGGATCCGATCCGGATCGGATCCAAAAGAGTACGGATAGGCCTTCGTTTACACGGGAACTGGCGGATCCGTATACTTTTAGATCCGCTATCCGAACGTTGTTGGGATCGCTTTCAAAGGTGATACCGCATGGATCCGATCTAGACCGGATCCCATGTAAACGGGTGGATCTGGTCCAGATCGGATCCGTCTACGTTATTTTTCGAAAGTGAGACAGAATATTTTTCAATTCAAGGTTTAGTGTGCATCGGAAAATCGATCAATGCAGTCAGTAATATTTCCATCCATCGACTAACGTGTTATTTCCAAACCCAGCGAGTCTTATTTTACGTGCAGAGAACACGGAGCCAGAGAGAGAGACAGTGTGTTGCTTGATTGTAACTGAGCTCTGAACTGAACTTACTTATTGATTAACATACTTATAGTTATATATACAGAAATGAATATCTAAAATTAACACTAATGCTGTGAGAAAAACAAAGGATAGGAAGGGACCCTTTTTAGCGTTACCTCCCTCCATTTTCAGGTTGAACTGTGTTTTCAAGTTCTGAAAACATCAAGTGCGCGCCAATATTCGAAAAGCGCACGCGCGTAACCTTTTGAATTCATCTGGATCCGTTCACGTGTAAACGCAAATGGTTCTGGATCGGATCCCGTGTAAACGCATTGCTATTTCCGGGATTGGATACAAAAGTATCTGGATCCAGAGGTCTCGTGTAAACGGGGTCTTAACGTTCTCCACCAAGACCTCGCCTTGATTTGTTGCTTTCAGGAAGAATTTGGCCCATTAGTCAAGGAAATATTAAAAGTTATCTTGAATAAGACTAGGTTACTGATAAATGATATGAATCTACGGAAGTAAAAAGAGCCTATTTAGATTTTTCAATTTTTTTAGTTCATTGTTTTCAGCGTTGAGGCCGCATGGTGCCAAACATGTAAATATATATGCAACTGGGCTTGCGTTATTCATTGAAGCAGGTACCTGTAAACATTGTCTTGAAGCAAGGAATGCTAGTTCTCAAGAGCAATGGCTTTGCCGTTAACAGACGCTTCTAAACAGACCAGGGCTCCGGCAAATGCAGATATCTTCAAGAAAGAAGATTTTGGATTTGAAAAAGTTAACGAAACAGTCGCTAAATTGCAGGAAAATCTAAGACAGAGCCTGAAGAACAAGAAAGATAGAGATCAGATCTACAAATGTTACATCGACCTAGGTGCGGCCTACTATCGTTTGTTTCGTTACGAAGAGGCGGAGACATGTTGCTGGAAGCATTTGAATATGGCAAGGGAAAAGAGGTTTTTGAACGAGGAGCAAGTAAAGACAGCACTTACGAATCTGGGTTGTGTTCTAAGGCAGAAGATGCTGTACGACGAAGCTTTGAGACATTATAAAGAAGCAATGGAAATTGCTGAGCGGATCGAGGACACGCGTGCCTATGCACGAATTCTTAATAACATGGGCAACATCTATCAAAGCACTTTTGATTTTGACTCTGCAATAGAATGTTTTGAGAAACGAGCAGAACTTGCTTCTGATATTAAGGACAGTGATGGGTTGATCAAGGCGTATGGGTCTCTAGGAGGCATCTTTCATTTGATGGGAGACTTACGAAAGAGCATTCTTTACTACGAGAAAGTAATTATTCACGTGCGCATGAAACTAGGTGCGTTTAGGGTGGTTTGTTTCTTTAACTTTTTGGATTTTTATAAGAAAATTATCAATATGGAAAGCGAAGAAGTATATTCTAAGGTTGTTAACATGCGAGGAGATGCAAGAAAAGCTAATTTTATGGTAAATATCCAACGGAAGAAAGTTATCGTTACATAAGTCCCGATGGGCATTACTATAAGGGTTCCGTACGAAAACAGTCTCCTAGAGGTTGTCATATCTTTTGTAGTTATGGCCTGTAACAGATATTAAGTTGCTTTACCCTTTACCTGGAATAAGCTTATCGGAAATACTCTTTTTTGGGGGTAAGGGAGTGCAAATATGCTTCGAAAATGTGACGCAAAACCAAATGAATGTATGCAAAAATGTATGTGAGTTGGAAAAAAGGGTACCCCTTCGCTAAACTTTTCTAGGAGGGCGTTGAATATGTAGAACTTTACAAACCGGCAGGACCATTTATCCTTCAGACTGGTTTGCCCCCCCTCCCCTCTGAAGTAAAAGTGTGATAGTATTTACTCTTTCAGGGCCTCCGACGAAGGGGGGGGCCGGGGTGGCCTTGGCCCCCCCACATTTTTGCAAAACAATAGAGTTTTTTTCAAATTCTTTTGTTATGGGTGTTAAATTTTTCCTTGCCCCCCCCCCACTTTTGAACCTTTGTCGGAGCCAATGTCTTTAAAACACAATTTCGGGGATCCATTGTCTAGAACTTAAGCTTGATGTTTAATCATTTCCAAATATGCTCTATTTCAGTGAGACAGCAAGCCCTAGCACAAAGAGAAAAGGAAAAGGCGTTGAAAGAGGAAGAAGACAGGCAAAATGGAATACTGCCACCTCCGGTTAAAAAAGACATTGTGATTGAAAGCGAGGAACCGCAGCAACCAGATCAAAATGGCGGCCTTCTCGGTATTTTTAAATTATTTGGAAAGTCGAAAGAACAAAACAGTTGATGGGCGAATTAATACTTTGGTTGTTATTGAGAATATTCATAGGTGAATGGGACGTACGAAGTGCAAGTATTTCAGGAAAATAGGTTTTGCCGCTTAATTGGTGCAATCAAGAAGAACAGAAAGCAACAAATAGTTTGAGTTTTACAAATGTAGCAGCTTGCAATTTACGAGTAAATTCCTTAAACTCCATTTAGTAAACGAAGTAGATAAAACACACGGATACAAACTATTACAAAGGCAATCAGACAGCTATTCCGGACAATAGATTGGAGCAATACGCATATTATCAAACTACATCCATAACATTCTTTTATCCTACATCCAGAAGAATTTTCACCAAAGGAATCTCAAATATAAGTTTCATAGAAAATTGCAGTGCTTATAAATACACATTTTATTAAATTTACAATGTAACATTGAAGCGCAGTTCAAGATCAAAATCCAGGCGTTTCCTCCTCAAAGGTACGCAGCCCAACCAATGTACATTTGTGATAAATTTTCAAGACTTGTTGCCTCCTGAAAGAAGTTAAACACCTTTAATCCTTTCAGTTTAAAAATTGATAAGCATTCAGTTATATATAAGATTCAACTTAAATAAAATATTCCTGAAATATTTGTTAAATGAAAAGAAAATATTCTGCCCCACTCTAATGTGTTTAAAAAGAAGCAAGAACTGGACCAATGATCACTATTTTGGGGTTTGAAAAGGGCTGGAGACCTAGACCACTCAATATATGTAAATTTAGAACTGTTGATAAGTTGACAAGGGATAACTCTTCAAAAATCTACTTTAATCAGATTTTTGTATGCATTAAGTTTGAGGCATTCGTACGATACAGCAAAGTAAATTTAACATGCCTACTACATCAAATTTCGCGCATACCCAGTGGTTTGTTTAGCCTATATCTTAATGCGTACCTCATTACTGAAGAGACAGTATTTACAGAAGAGTGGCTTTCTGCGCAAGCAGAAAGTTTGGCAGCCACAAGAATAAAACATAATTTAAAAAATGAGCTCAAATGAAACGATTCTGCTTTAATTCCTAGTTGGAAAAAGTAATTCAGCGTTAGTGATAGAGAGGAGCTTTGCAAACCTTGATTAGCTGATGAACCTGGCCCTCAATCGAAAGATTCAGTCGCAAATTCTTCATGGAGACACAATAGCCCGCAAGTCGATCTTCAACGTTCCGCAAAATACTCATCGCCTGAAAAATAATTACCTTTTCTTTTATTAAGTGTAGCATTAATAGTCCTTAAATTGGCAAAACTTCGATTGAATTTGGATCCTGATGACCAACTTTATATGTAAACATTTTTTAAGAGTTGAATGATTCCTGACCAATATTTTTGTTCATATCTCTTAAAATTTTTCATTACTGCAAATCAAGTAGAACATTTTACAGATGGCAGCTTTAATAACTGATTGGCTGAGACAGCGGTGTCTCAAAGTCAAAACCGACTGAAACAGCGATGTCGCAAAACTGGATGAGACAGCGATGTCGCAAAACTTATTGCGAAAAGAGACAATAACATCATTGTTGTAAAGACCACAGCAACACATGAATTTACAAAAATCCTTGGAGTGTTTTGTTAATTTGGAATTTCAGACTGAATATAAATTGCATAAATCAATTACAACTTAACATATTTTGCATAAATTAATTACAAGTTAATATATTATAACTACAGGTTAAAATAATTTGCATAAATTAACTAAAATCTAATAAAATTTGCATAAATTAATTAAAGCCACACTTCTCTTACGTGAATACCCACCTTCTCGTTTGTATTTTCGCCAGTTTCTACAGACTGCTTCCGCCTGTCTTTGGTCCACTCGACCAATGGATCGTAAATAAAAGTGTTGAGAACACTGAAATAATCAATGCCATTTTACAGCAAAAACAAACCAACAAGGTTTTATGGATAATGATAAATTGTCAATACATTGAAAACTTCAGCAGAAGTGGTTTGCTAACGGTACTGAACTTGTTTAAAGATTTTCTCTTTGGTGAAATGCATATCAGAAGCTGACACTGAGCTCATTCATTGGTCTTCCCCAGTAAAACAATTACTCGATATGACTTCAAAAATATATATCTACATATGTTCCTTATACCCTATCAACGTATTTGTGTAGATTTCTCAAACTGGGTTCCAAGGCCATTTTTAACGCATTAGTTTGTGAAGATGTCCAAATTGTAATACTAATTTCAGAAACACAGCGATGTTTCTATCAGAGTCCTTAGCTCCTACACAATAAGTTCCCAGTATGTAAAGAAATTCATAAAGATGATAAAATTGTTTATACGAAAAAAGCAAGGGCAGTACAAAACTTAAGGAAGTATTGTGCAATCAAAACGAGGGATAAAGATAGAACAAAATTTATATTGTTATCGTCACCTTAAAAGTGAATCTCGCTGGGTTCTCATCAGTTTCATAGTGACTTCACATGATCTTCGAAATACACCTTCGTAACCAAGAGGTCCCTGAACAATCCAGACAACAATGAAGTGTTACACAATCGCTGTTTTATGAAACTGCGAAAAATTGTAATGAGAACAACTAGAAATATCTTGATTATGCACTCCGTTGACACAAGCATACCAGTCTGAAGATTTCTACCATTCTTCGTTTAAGACCTTCTGGCTTCATTTTGCATCAGTAAAAACTATCAGTTGAAAATCGTTATCAGTGAAAATCTTTTATGGGTATTTTTTGTAGCTGTCTATTTAACTTAGGTTTAGTTGTCATGGTATCTTGCAATCAATGGTAGCGTCATTGCAGTGTTGCATATGATACATCGTAGATAGCTTATCAAGTAATGTGTATTTGTAAAAAAAATTATTGAATATATAAAAAACCAAAAATTTTTCTTCGTTTTGTACAAACGAATACCCGTGGATAAGCAGAATAATAAACACAACTTGAAAAAGATAACTTCTCACAAAAGAAGAATCTCACCATGGCAGAAACTAGCTGATTGGTCAATCGAAACGGGACTCTTTCAGGACATTCAAATGTTTCTCCCTTAGAAGAATGAAGAGAAAAGCTTAAATTTTATTTTCTTTTAATCTTCAGTACAAAAAAATTAAATGCTCTTCAAAATATTTTAACAAAAACCAATAATCATCAAAATCCTAGACAATCCACCGATTTACGTGACATGAATAAAAAATCGAGTGGGTAGTTCTATGTAAAATAGTTGTTCAAAGATGGTTAGTTTAGAAACCAAATGCTGCCGAGAAAGCGTCTTTCTTAATTCAAGTAAAAATGGTTCGACAAAGCTTTAGAAAAATTTAAAATGGCAAGCAGTATAAAGTCAGCAGAGCCGTAGCTGCTTCTGTTCTTTAAGGGAAGGAGGGAGGAGGTCGAGCCTCTCCAAAAATTATAAAAGTCATTTTTTTCACATAAACAGCCTATTGTTGCTTTTCTTCACAATAAACAGCTGCCCAAAATCTTTTCTACAACACTGGTTAGTAAGAATATGCGTATGCTAATTAAGCTGGCAAACCCTTGAAAATGACAGACCTTGTTAAACAGGCAGTTGAAATCCACATGAAAACAGTCTCCCGTGGTAGAATCAAACAGAATATTTTCACCGTGGCGATCACCCAAGCCTAGGATGTAGCCAACCATTGACATCACAGCAGTGGTTCGGCAATACGCCAATCTTGCCATGTACCTAAGGTAGAAAGAAAGCTTGTTTGAAAGACGCAAACCCTGCTCGAAAAATTGCAAGTTGACAACAATCAAATACATTTAATGGCAAAGAACACAACTCTAACTATTCCTTACGGTTTTATCAATATTGTATTGTTAGAGAATAACATTTTGCATTGTATACCAGATATGATAACACTGTGTTCCAAAAGCGTACACTTTTTTAAAAGACGTACTTAAAGGTCATGCAAGTAGATGTGCTTGTTAAAAGACGAAGATGCATAACCAGTTGTAAGACTGAAGTCATATTAAGAAGCCTAAGGCTTGAGAATGTTATCGGATACTCAAAATGATTCTCTGAGAACCCAGTATAAGTTAATACTGATGATATACCATCGTCTTTATCATAGTCAAGGATGCCTTGATATTAAGGAACAATCAATACCCTTCTTAATAACAGGCACTCAGAAATGTATATGCATGGACGAAACAAGTTTCAAAAGAGAGCTCTACTTGAACTTGGTAGAGGATTGTCACGCAGTTAAATATTGAGGAGAGTTTACTGAGGTGATAAGGCTCTAAAAGACTTGCCATTTAGATGGGTTTGGAAACGTTCGTAGGAACCATTCTTGAAAAACAGGAGGATACCTAAAAACAAGCATTTTTCACTCGGTTAGCTTGGATTAAAATCGTTGAACGATACTACATTGAAAATATAAATTGATACAAACATTAACTGACAGTTAGAAGTGAAATCATTCCGAAATAAATCTAGCATGGCAACAGAATCCAGGAAGCATTAAAGCATAAACAAGCCTTAAGTATGATCATCAAAGAAAGACCTTTAACACAAAACACACAAAATCGTAGAGAATTTATGATACACAAAATCGTAGAGAATATATGATACACAAAATCGTAGAGAATATGATATGATGCATAGGAATAGCATAATCATAAATAAACCTCGGCAGCACTTGGTTTTTGAACATCTCCATCTTTGTTCTACGAAAAACAAACAACATAAACAGTTACTAGAAAAATAGCTTGAATGAAGAACTTCCTTCAATGGTTACTTTACTATGAGGAGAGAAGTTAGAACAATAGAAACACGCTTTGTATACTAAGAGTATATATTTGAATGAAAAAACTTTTATTATCATTCTTCATAAAGATTCTTAATGTCATTTCATGCACGCATTTACATCTCTTTGTACAAATATCAAAGGCAATCTGTCACGACGTTGATTGGTTATAAGAACAAAGGGATTTTTATTGTTTCCAGTCCCCCTTTAATTTATCGCATTGTAAAAAATATGGCGAAGCGCTGGAATCGTGTTTAGGCCATTGCTCCAGCTATTGTTCTCGTTAACCAATCCACAACGAGACAGATTGCCTTCAAAGATATGTTTCACTATATGCGCTATTAGTCGTCATCTGAAATAATAAAGGCGCTATTGGCTGTCATATTGGTTTTGACAACACGTGAGTTGGTCATACATTCTAGACTCTAGCTAACAATTATACAGGGTTGTCTAACGTATATTTGTATGGCATGAAATAAAAATTACAGAAACAACTTACCTTAAATCCGAAGTAGTCATGTTGTTGTAAAGCCTTTTCAAATCTTGTATTTTTGGTAGCATATTCTTTTCTCTAAAATATAAACATGAAGATTCTGATTCTCACTCAACCCAAAAAAATTTTTTTCTATTATAAATTTTTCTAAAGTATATAAAACATACAGGGAAAGGAGAAACGTCGCACAATAAGTTCGCTGTAAACAAAAAAGTAATTCAGAGCTCAGGATGATTTGACTTTTTCTTGATTGTCTTAAATTTCATTCAATGGCGTGAAAAGTTATTGACATCAAACATGGAAAAGTAAGTAAGGTAAACAAACACTGAAGAAAAATTACAGTGTAAAACATGTTACTATCAAAGTAGAGAATGAGTAAAAAATATGTCATTAGATACGAAAAAGGTTTTATCTTACTTGAAAAGATTGTCAGTGATTTGACGAAGTCCTGCAGTGTTTGATACCCATTCCAAGATTCCGCATTCTTCACTCAATGGAATGACCGCCTATTTAAAAGGACAAGGAAATTTGGCATCACAGTGGAAAATTACCCACAGAAAAAAAGTTGTTTTTTAATAACGCGACAACAGTTGACATGTGCAAAAATTATATTCTGGTAATCAAAATGACGTTAAAGATGATATTGAAAACAAGATCTTTCAGCAGAAGTTCTTAGAAAAAAGAGCAGAAGGAATTCTAAGCAAATCAGCTTTGAAGGTTCATTTACGGTTAAGTCTTCAGCAGTACGTTTTGGCAACTTACGTATGTGCGTATATGCAATTGTCTTCTTCGGCATTCGGTGTCTTTTTGTAGCAACTTGTAAGAAAATTGGAATGTAATTACATGAATAAAGCAATTAATTGGTAAAGCTTATCGCTGTTAAAATATGATTCGAGGTACGCTTGTCTTGGGTAGTTTTTAAGAAATTTCATGTCGAGAATTTCACAGTTATAATACTACTCCATTAACTCAAACTTCAAGTTATAATACTAAGTCCATTAGCTCAAACTTCTACCCGAAAAATCCTTCGATCTTGCATTACATAAAAATGAGCATCATTTATGGTGTATACAAAAGGGTCATCGTAAAAATTAACAGAAAAAGTTTTTGGCGGTTCGAAATTTGAAAGATCATTCTGACGTTTTATACTCTGAGAAATGTCACAGGAAAAAGCTTTTTAGAATTTTGTAAAATGTTTCATTTTTCAAAGCCATTTTTAAAACTATTTGATCAACTCAACATATGCACTACATTAATTTTCAACAAAAGTACAAATTGATGGTCCAAACTGCATTGATATTATTTTACCAAATGGCCATTTTGATAACATTAGAATTTTCTGTTAAATTTTATATATTCATGCTGTCGAACTCCAGAATTATTTATAAGATAATCCTTTCATACATTGAACATCCAAGATATCTAATAGATGTCTATTGGTAACATTCTCAATAGGCAAGCAGCACTGATTGGTCAACCTATACAGTCATGTGCTCGTGTTTCTGATTGGCAAATTTTGATCCACAACTGGGTATATATATTTCCTAGCGTAGAGTTTTCGATCTATGTTCTGACATTTTAAACTCTGAAGAGTATCAGACGAAAAGCTTTAGTTTATTAAATGTTTGCTTTTTTCAAAGCCATATCTAATTGTATGTTTCTATCTGTATATCATAGACAAATATTTGCATAAGAACCGTTAAAATTTTCCTCACCTTGTTGACAAGTGAATTGAATTCCATTAACCTGCAGTCTTTACGAAGATCGTCCTGGATAAAAAGATTATGCCTCAATACTTTCTTCCCTCTACAAATGTTATTTAATTATAGAAGACATATCGATACACGGATACATCAAGACTGGGGATGATAGACAGATGAGTTTAAAACACCGATAGATGGGGGAGTGGCACATACCTACTTTGATGATGGAGCAATCATGATCGCATTGTAATCACAAAATGCATCTCTAATTAAATGAATGAGGATAGATTTGATTATTATCCACGTTGGCACTAATCACAAAGAAACTACCTTCGGCTTGCACATCATTGGGTACCTCTTTCCATCACTACCAATAATAACAATCTTTTTAGGCTTCTGTAAAGAGCGCAGAACATCGACCTAGAGCCAAGAAAAATAGGAAGAAAGGTTACATTTGTCATCCAGAGATGTCACCGTAGAAATTCTAGGGTTGGCTGTGCAGTAAGCATCAAAGCAAAACCTATTTCCATTACAAAAGTCAGTTCATATTTAAAGCTGACAAGTAAGGAACTCGTTGAGGAAAATATACGCTTGTTTGAAGGGGTTTGTGGCCCTCCCCTAAAAACCTCCAGTAGTTTTAATAAGAGTGCACACCATCTACACTTTGGTTCTCCTGGAACCAGGGTGAAACAATAACAAAATAACTTTCTTACTTTGAGCGACCTAAAGGTTTAGGCAACCTACCGCTTCATCAAAGCCAGCAAATGTTGGCAAGGAGTCTGGGAACGGGTTGTAGCTTGGTTGTGCGCTTTGACCGGATGGCAAAATCACCGTCATTGTTGACTGCAGAGGGATTATGATGGACGAAAAGTTCCTGAAAAGAATTAGATTCAAGGATGGTAGAAAGTTGATGGTTAATTAGAAAACAGGAAAAGCAGACACCATGGTACCCGCTAAACAAAAAGCTAGATCTAATGACTTTTCTTGGCAAAAAGAGCCACAAAGCTTTGAAACAGCCTCGTTTTAGTCACTATCAGATTCTATACTGGAGGTTATCGGTTCTTCAAGACAGAAAACTAATACAACGAACCATTACAGTTTACTTAGATGCATCGAGAACAAGAATGGTATATGAAACTGATAATTGATGAGATCAAGGGCCTTAAGAGATAATGGAATCAAACACTAGATGTTTATGGAAGTAAATATAAATATGACGTAAGGTGAACATACGTGTCATTTAATAATCGCTTCAGACTGGGGAAATCTGCACTAATAGTTAGCTTTGTTTCTTTGCGACAAGGCTTATTGCAGACCTCCAGCAAGCGATCAGTCAGTCTAAGCCCATGCTGAAACAAACAAGAGATTAGATATTGATAGTGCAAATCAAAATACGGTAGAGGGTAGCACGAATCTGCGCGAACAGGCAACTTAGACAAGTTGATATTGATATACGACTTGTGTACAATACAAGTTTAACTCTCCAAGCTGCTTTGAGCATTATGAAACAGCCTCTTGCTGATGTATTATAAGTCTAAGTATCATTCAATGAAACAGAAATAATGAAAAATGTTATTGAGAAATGCAATGACATATTTATCTATAGGATGGAGCGACACAGTGCAAGAATTACAAATACCTCGATAAATTGCCTCATGGTTTTGTTTCCCATGCTGTAGAACAGAATTATCAAATATTAGCAATAAAAAGATAAACGACGAATGATATTCAAATGATATTTCATACTTTATAAAAACACATATTGGCATTTGGAAGTTATCAAAGCTTGTACAGCTCTGCTTAAAAAGCATCTAGTGACAGTTAACTTCATTGAATAAAAAAAATTGAACTACAATAAGCCAAAGAACAGTAGATATGTTCACAGCAATAGGCTCTTTAAAAAGGCACTTCCTGTCATGTTCCTTTCATGATATGTTCCTTTCTGTCAAAGGGTATTACTATCTAGGGTTTTCGAATTTAGAAGTGTCCAGCAGATTAATTATGCAGAATATTCATGTTATTGAAAAAATTAATGATTATGTTGTGACTTTCGTTGAAGACATTTCGTATGTGATATCTTTGGAATATCCTCAAAAGGAAATAAAGAAAATAGCATCCAAAAAAATTACACAACAGACAACAGATATTTGAAGAGCTTACCAAATACGATTGAATAGCTCACTGCATCTGTCTTTTCTTGATCTGAACGAAGACTGAAATTCAACGAGAGCTGATAAACATCAAAGAGTTAGACCAGACAGATGATAAATAACACCAGTAGTGAATTAAGATATTGATTTTCTTTTAAAAGACAGAAGATCAGCATCAAAGCCAAATGAGTAGCATCACAGGAGCGTAGTTACTATGGTTCTTGGGGAGACCCATGCCCCCAAAACAATTACAGCAGTCCTTTGTTTCCAGCGAGCAATCCCCTTTGCTCCTATTGTTCTCAAATAATGGAATCCCCCAACAATTCTACCCTTCCTACGCTACTACATCAAAACTTGTATCAAAACTTGCTGTAAAAGCAGAAACACTATTCTACACAGCTTTCTAAGGGTATAAACGCAGACTGAAGGTGTTTATTTATTTGGTCTCTTCAGAGGTGGACGAATTCAATGGGCACCGACTGAAGTATCGTTTGTTGTATGAAAAACGAAACATGTATTCATTGCCAAAAAAAGATGCCTTTTCCTTGCATCCCAGAGTATAAAAGGCTTTTTGCTAAAATAGCATTTCATCAAAGAATTTCTGACAAGTTTGTAGATAATATTGACATGTCATATGCATGCTCTTAGGCCAACTTCATAAACTCAACTGTAAGTCACTAAGTCTTGAGGAAACAGTAAAAGAAACAAAGAAAAACGTTTAATCTGATGTGACTTGCACTGCAGTTACCTAAATATTATCTAGAAAACCTGAATACTATTCAATTTTCCAAAGCCTTTACTTGCCAACAAAGTAAATACTTTCTTTGCTGCTACCAAAGACACAGTATGTTGCTATGAAATTGTAAGAAATTATTTGACAGTTGAGTTACCTTCGAGACAGCGACTGTTTTCCAAAACGCTTGATCTTTATAGGCCAGGAATATTTTGGAAATCAAATCCTAGGTTGAAAACGGATTCTTGATAACTTGAACGTAGTGAAGAAATTCGATAATGGGTATGTGAAAAAAGGTTTTTTTAGATAACAGTTTGAGCTTGTTTTAAAGGAGCACGCGTAGCACGGTGCATCAGTTTTCAAAGGCATAGCTTAGGACGTTAGTTGGATAGATTATCAGTATCTTTACAGCCAGAAAATTTTTAATAAAAATAATCAAATAAATTGTGACGAAAAGTATGAAGAATAACTGCATTATTCCAAAAAATAGAATTGCATTCACAATCAATTTTAACGGGTATGCAGTACCAAAAGCATCGTCATCAACGAGCATCCATGCATTGCACCGGCATTGACAAACTATTTTTATTTGGAAGCAAAAGTTGTCAACCAGAATGTAACAGGGTCTTATGTAATCAATGCTACTTCTAAGAAAATCATGAGCATAATGTCAGCATGATGTGTTATGCTGTGAGAAAAAATTAATTCTCAAGTCACAGTTTACAGTACATATACAGGTGTCAGAGAAGCAATAAATAATTCCCATAGTTAAAGTGTACAATAGGCGCTATTTGAGCAAGAGGTGAAAACTTTAGAGCGCCTGAAAATATCAAACCTGTGAAGGATACTCGAGGTTGGGAATAGAGGGGAGTAGGACGTTGAAAGAAAGCAGGGTACAGGGCTAAGTTTGGACCAAGTTTGGACTTAGTTTGGGGGTTTTAACAAAGCTATTCTGAACGGAATACGGTTTTGAAAGTGATTGCAAGGTCATTGAGGCAGCTGAGCTAGAATAAGGGGCAGGGGTCTTCAAAAGACACGAAAAAATAAAAGGGGGATGTTTATTTCCAACCTCAGAGTAAGGCCTATCTAGTGTTGATGATTAACATACACGGGGTCTTGAGCTCACTCTCGATTTCGCAGCCTACATCAGATGGATTTATAGAAGCTTCAATAAAGAAGCGAAAGAAAAAATTCTTCGTTCTGTGATATCTTACCCCAAGTATCTCCCAAACTGATGGGCTCGGGTGGCAAATACGTGAAATAATCTGCGAGAAAGCCGTAAGGAACTGATAAGCAGGTAAACTTGACGTGAAGTCCTTGATAACCTGAAAAACAGAGAGGCATTGTTGTAGAGATGCTGCCTCTAATTTGAAAGCAAGGCGAGGTTGTGTATTGGAAAACGCAAGGATCACAAATCAGCCTTTTTCGTTTAGCATTTATCGTAATATGAAAAGTTGGATTGTCGCCAGGAACGAACAACCTATATACCCTTAAAATTGATGGAAACTTAGGGAATTGTAGCCGGATCAGAAATCGATACTCCGAGATGAAGAAAGAATACATCATTTAGCTTAGCGCTGATCAGGCGAAATTTCATTTTGTTAAAAAATTCAAGAAATTAGCTATAACTTATTTTAACAAACTTTGAGAATAAACGTTGTCTAGACAGTGAAATTAATTCAATAAAACAAGGGCTTCAATTTTAATGAAAAATGTCGAAATGTTATCACTTATCAGTTATGATTTTTCTAATTGATTTTGCACAATATTACATTTTGTAAGATTTGCTTTAACAATTATTAAACAGGAATGTATTATTTCTATCGTCTTATTCGTAACTACATCATGTAACAAGAATTATAAACGTAACTCGTAACTATAAAAAATATATCACAAATATCCAGGTTTGTATCTACAAAGCATCTTTAGTCTTATAATGATAGAAAAGCAAAGATTATTTCAAATATAAAAATACACTCAACAAAGGCACAATAATGTCAAGGAGAAATTATGCTACAAAACAATTCTAAGAAAAGGCTTTTTAGAAGTTTCCCGAGGACATTTCTTAAGCGGTTGAACGTTGTCTTAAGATTTCACTTACACATAAGCATCTACATAGAAACTTAAGTAATGAAATAGGTTTTTTCATATCTGAAACAAGCATCAACCATTAACTTTGTACGTGGAAGGGATGACGTGTTTGTAAAAATAACATAAAATATAATAAAACCATCGCACCTGATTCACAGAATTCAGTCTGTCTCTGTGCAAGGCCTGTTTAGAGTAGTTGCTTTCTTTGTCTAGGTAAAAAGAGAATTAAGAAGGACGGTGAAAGATGTTTCTAAAATCAGTTTGCCTGATCTGATCATGATGGATTACTGTAGAAAGCAGGAGAGTCGCAAAGAATTCTCAGCAGCCTTCTGTTGAAGACCAGATTGCGCTAAATTGTTTTACTCCACTCAAGTGGAAATTAACTTGGAAATTCAGCTTGGTCGTCTAAGTCTTGCAGGCACTTTATCTTGTAGAATAAGGCAGAAACGAATACAGTTTTATCAGGTATATTGGGGCAGGGAGCTATTCCCAAAATAACCATGACCAACAAACGATTAGAACTCAGGCACTTGAGTGTAAGGAAAATACCTTGTTGGATGTTGTATGCTTTGACTCCAAAGTCAAGCCATAGTGTGAGAAGGGTTGGCATCGATTGGTATAGATATTTGCATCCATATTGAAGAGACGAAGCATGGTGTCGTATGACAAAGGGTATAAAGTCACTGCAAGCAGGAAGAAAAATAAACGGAACATTGGCAAATGACGTGGTGAATCTTTTTTCATTCAAGACATCACAAAGAAAGTTCAAAGCTAAATCTAAGTTGTGAAAGGAGCACAAGAAAATTGTGCACTGAAAATTTTATTGAAATTTGAATACAAAGATTCACACCACGTTTTTCTTAAAAAATTATAGTCCACGACACAAGTTTGAAATTTTGTTTAATATATTAATGGGATACACAGTGATGTATGTCCTCAAACTCGAAATGTGAGCGTCATGCATGAAGTTGAGTGACGTCTTGCAGGCGAAATTTCATCTTTTATCTAAAGCTATAGCAAGAAATGAAGCAGAATCAAATTTCTCATAATTTTAGCAGGGCTCAGTGCCATAGCTCGAAACAAGATAAAACCAAACTTACGTTACTTTTGTTTTTGATTTGTCATCGTAAGCGTTCATGACTTTCTCGTAGTATTTTGCTAGAAAGAAATGCCCTTTTTCCCAATCGCCACATTTGTTGACGACGTCCTAAAATAAATTTCATTTTTCATGATAGAGTACTGTAATGAAAATTGATACAAAGGTTGTCGTTCAAAGTTGAAAGGTTTTAGTAAATGGCTTGTAAGGCACTGAGAGTTGTTCTCAGTAACTCTTTTTGACAGATTTAAGATCACTATGACACTGAGAACTAATAAGGGCAATATGCATCATAAAAATACTTGATAAAGGAATACTGTTTGCTTTGGAGATGGAAAAATGCTACAAAGCTGTGTAGAAGAGTGATGTTAGCCAGTTATTCGGATTCAATCAATCATTAAAAATCTCCTTCTGTCTTCGCCACCCTTACCTGTGGGGAACACTTTCAATAAGTACAGGAAACATTTCATGCAGGTCAATACACAAAGAAGCGCGTCACTAAATGGAACAGACACACAATTGCAGAAAGAAATATTTAATATTTGATTCGTTGTTATCAAACCTTGTACTGATTCAAAATTGGTTGCGGCTCATGGCTTTCCGTCTCCTCCATCCATCTTCCAACGAGAAGGAGTACCTATGTCAAAATAATGCAAACATTATTTCTAAAGCACACTTGGGGGGGGGGCGTTAGGCATGAAGCAACAAATGTGAACTAGATCACTGTGCACAAAGGAGCTGCAGCTAAAACCACCAGACCACATCTTTTTCACTTATTTTAAAGGATTTGAGACATCTAGCTTATTGGTTTGGCTCAATGGTCAGAGTTGGGATGAACAGTTGCCTGGACTCTGAATCCTAGCGGGAGAAAGGTACATTGACATCAATTTACAACGATGTATTCTTATAAATGAAATGTGCAAATTAAAGTTAGTCTGGTTTCCTGCATATGACGCAGATGGCCCAGCGTACCAAAGATATCTTTGAAAGAACCTTTTTTCGAATTTATTTCAGACTGCAATCCTTATGATTTGAAATAAATTTCTCCTCTACAAAATCGCAATAAGGTATAATTACAAACAGAACAATTGAAGGGCATCAAAACCAACCTTTGCAACATTTTGCTTCGAATATGTAGATCCAATGTCCTCACGCCCTTGACAACTTTGTATGTAGCTAGAAAAATATGATACAGTAGTGACTAATTTTTTAAAAAAAATAGGCAGTCTAGTTTTTCCCCTTAGAAAATGTTGATACAACTGACAAATCAAAACCTCGTTTCCAATCAGAATCAGTACTTTACCTAGCATCCTTTTCGAGGCAGAGAAGCGCTTTGTGTCTGTCCCCCTAAAAGCGAAAACAAAATAGCTCACTATTGAGATTCGACACTATGTTCTAATATATGCAATGATCTTCAATCTGAAAATTATGCTTCATTTGTTCATCAGACAACTGGACTTTAATACATCCTGTATTTGCCAACCCCACTCGAATAAGCATCCGCCATGGAATTGAAATCTTTTAACAAGCCCCCACCCACGACATACAACGACATACAACAGAAAGTTACACCAATCTAGTACAGGATTGATAACACATTAATATGGCGAATGAACAAACTAAATAATAAGACGTTGACGAAAGTACAACGAAATATCAATGTCAAAGTTAAAACTACTAAGACAGATTTGACAACATACTTGTATTAGTACTCTTAGCTATAAAAACGTAGGCTACCTGCGACCAAAGCCACTTGGTTCTTTCTATTATAGTGTCAGTCCTGTTGGTTTCTCTGACATTTAGAAGTGAGCTGTAAGCAGTCTGGATGTGACCAGCCCTTGAGAAAGAGAAAGAGACATGCAACGCTTATACGTAACAGTAGCAAAACGCCGGCAAATACTGCACTGGCGGATCAAACTCTTATAAAAAAAAAAATATTATACTGTCTAAAAAAGATGTCACCGGGGCGGGAGGAATGTTGGAAACTATGAGGGGAGGGGTTGAGCAATCGCTTCCTCAAACTGAAAATGAGATACTATGGCATTGGAAGTAGAAGAGAAAGGATAGTTCAAACAAAAAATTGGAAATTCAAGCAAGTTGTTTGCCATAAATAAAGGCCAATTTCGGCTACGGGCTGTGTGATTTTGTGTAGCATCAACGTAGATGGTTCGCTTGGTTCTACACCCAACGTAGCCCAAAACAAAAGATTGATTTCATCACTACTTACTTCCTGGCAATCTTTGCTATCCTTAGCCAACAGTTGTCCTGCTCATTAATGACAGCATTGCTGTGACTACGATTATAAAGAAAAAATATTATAAATCGTAATAGAAGAATTTTGATGCATCCACATCAAAGAAAGGCAAATAAAATGAGGCCGGGACAAAAGAATTGCTGAAAAATTCGTCTAAAAATGATCAAAATGCAGATGCTTTACCTCGGAAGTAGATCAAGAAGAACTCGGCGCAATGAAAGTATTTCTTCGCGGATTCTGTATGATGCCTTCAATAAAAAAATGGAAAAAGGTTTTTTGTTGTGAGGATGTGAGTAATGAGAGACTGGAACGAGAGTTATTGTTGTTGTGAATAGTGAGCGAGAGAGAAGAGACGGAAGTTGAAGCGGTTGAAGCGGTTGAAGCGGAGATATAGGCTGGATGGGTAGCAGAAGACGTTTTAAAATTAAGTAAGAGAATGTCGAAGATAAAGAAAAACTGAATTATCGTTTATATTTGTTTTCCTACTTGCATGCTTCGTCAGACTGTATTTAGCTAATATTTCGAAGGCAAAGTGAAAAGACTGGATCATCTGATCTATGGGTAGTTATTTGTGCTTTTTGTAGCAGTTGGCCTAAATGAGATTAAGAAGGAGCCCATATTAAAGGAGGAGCTTTATGTATTTGTTTGATACTAAGAGCCCATATGTGCTTTAACCAGACTAGAAGGTCTATACCAAAGATAACATTTACTTGCAATTAAGAATGTGGTTTTAATAAGCGAAAAGGTTGCTGTATAATTAATTCACTTAAGAAAAGCATGTGTGGCAGTTAGTTAGGAAACTGACTTTAAATACTTAGCTTTTCAAACATCTACAAAATACAATATGATCTAGATTTTTATTCGAAACTGAGTATAGCCAGCAACTCTAAATGAGTTGATAAATAACTTAAATAAGATAAATTGCAAGGCAAAGGATCTATTTGAATGGCTATGGTTTGCTCTTTTGATATTAATGGCATTCTTTATTCGCGACTTCAATGACTTCTCCTCAGGCGACAAGGTTCTCCATTTGAGAAATCAGAAATGGAAGTAATGGTAACAAATACGTAGATTCATTGTGAAATAATTATGAGAACCTGCGTTGACTGATATCTTTGTTCCCAGGTTTTTATTAAATCTTGAGTCCGTATATCCTGGGAATTTCTCTTTATTAGCAACGTTGCAAACTGCTCAACTTCTTGTAGCATGTGTAACCTGAAAAATAACATATAGCAAGCAAAATAAAACAGTGAACATGATGTGTGGAATTTTTGAATTCATTTTCGTCTAGGCTTTAATAGGAGTGATACTTTCCAGGAACAACTACAGATTGCAAGGTGGTGAAAGACGAATTATATTTTAGCTATTTCTGTAACAAGTGCAATTTGAAGGTGGAATGATATAAAAAATTCAACTACACATAAATGAAGACATACCTTACAATGCATTCGTATGACTTGTCCCCCAAGTCGAGGCCAGAAGCAGAAAGAGGCTTCATCTGTTCTTGTCTTGCGAGCTGTAGATGCTTGTGAAGGTCATCTATTCTCTGTTTGAAAAATGACATATCGAGGTAGAGAGTAGTTTTATGAGTAGGTACAAGGTAGTTTTATCAGTAGAAAGGCTGTTAAAGCTGTTACAGATTGGGTGTGAAAACTGAGAAATGGGAAAAACAGTGGTAAGGTAGAGAAGGCTTATTGAAGATGGAGGGGATTTTGAAATAAGGAAGCCCGGGAGTTATGGCATCAGCAAAAGGGAGAACATGAAACCTATACAATTAAGAAAAGAGCAACGTGAAACAAACGTTACAGAAAAGAATGAACGAAACATGCGATGATATGTGCGATGAATAAACGATTTTCCAGAAAGATTAAATAATGAAAGAATAGCCTTTCAATGCTACCGAAAATTGGTTTCTATTGCTGTTTCAAAAACCCAAGTCTATATTTGATATGCAAGTGGATTTAATAAAAAAAGAGTAACAATTTTAGCTTCAGCCATGAGAAGTATAATCAATCTATAAGAGAGATTAAATAGAGGAGGATCTATTATATTAATTTCTAAAGTGAGAGGTATATAATATGCAATAACCTACTTGATCCTTAACGTAAACCAACAGCTTTCCGAGAGAGATACTCCAGTTATCAAATTCAGAGACCTGAATAAAAAGAAAAAAACTGGAAATATAACACACTTAAGGGTATTAATGAAATATAAGAACAATATATACATTTGTCGAATAGGCAAATAAGGGTATGTTCAGATGTAAACAAATCGAGATACATGAAACATAGCTAGAGGGTGTAGATATGGGTATTAAATAAGTACATGGGTATTAAATAAGTGGTGAAACAGACGTAAAAAGCCAACTCACTCCATCAAGATTCTCTCTAAGAGTGTCCCATTGACCTAGTCTCCATGCTGCCTCCGACTGATACGGTAGAATATCCTTCTTCCAAAGTGGCCTGCATGGGCAAAGTGAGCTACTTACAGATATAGATCAAATATAGGGAACAACTGCAAAAAAGAATGGCTATTGATCTTTGTTGGTTTCAATAGAAAAAACATCTGTAATATTTCCGAACGACAGACAGAAAAACATTGAATGAAGGTATTTGTTTTCTACTTTTTGTTATTGCAACTTCTCAGCAAAGATTCTTGCATCGTGGCCTATCTTCAAAGTTTATATCCCTGTGATACAGCCTCTTTCACTTCATTAAACTTGCAAAACGAGAAGAAGTGATATTTTCTTGCTAGCGTTTCTTCGCAGGTTTGCAGCATTATGAATCTAGTTGACAGAATTCAATTGCCACTTAACATGCAATTATAAGTAACACTACCGTTTTGTAACGATTCCACTTGCATCCATCAATGCAGTGTTGAGCTGTCCCAAGCGGATCAGGCACTGTAGCAGACCCTGTACCAGAATAATAAATTCATTAGTCACGGGAAGATTAAATGAATAGTCCTGGAAACAATGTTGGGAACTCATTGACATGCCTCGTCTTGACTCTCCTAACCGAGGGTGGGGGTATCTAAAGTAAGCTCTAGACAAAAAGAAAATAAATAAAAGAATGCCCCCTTTTATATTTCTCTAGGGAGGGGGCATGAAAGCTGCTACATGTATCAGAGAAAAGAGAAAACCAGGAAGACTGAAAAATAGTTGCAGAATCATTCGAAAATACCTGGTGATGAGTAACATCGTTCATTTCTTGTTGTATAGCTTTCTCGTAGCATGCAGCAGCGTCCCTAAGTCTACCTATAAATGAGAAAAGTCTTCATATGGATTAGTGCTCGCCACAAGGTTTTAATACACAAGGTTTTGCGTTATTCCATTTACTTTTTCACCAACGGTTGTTCGTGATGGAAACATAGTCAAATCAAGGCAAAGGAAAATTAAAGAGTAGGGCTGATAGACAAAACGCACCTAGTCTAGGAGGCAATGCATTTTCATCCAGGGGAATGTTCATGCTAATGGCTTGGTTTCTGCTTGCAAAAATCATTAAAATAAACCACCCCAGGCATTCATATGGAGCAGCAACTATGCATTTCTTGTATCGGGTTGGACATTGATTCCAAAGGAAATAAGAAGCTCAAGAGTCCACGATTTGGACATCTGACGTTATCATCAATGAAAGCGTCAATTTGTGGCAGGATCAGTGAAAACAGCACGAAGAGGTTTAATATGTAAAATTTGATTGCAGTATGATTTCACAGTTGACACAGACAGGTTGGTGAATATATTTTGCAATATATAAAGATTTATATACACTTACCAGAACTTTCATGATCCAAAATCTGTTCTTTCAAGGACACTTCTACTTTCCTAGCCGCAGCAACACCATTGATGCCGTCAGGCTCATCCAAAGCGTAGTAGATCCGTTGTAGCATGTCCAAGTTCTCTTGCAACTTTTCGTCGTTGTTATCAATGTACGATTCAAGATACATCAGAGCTCGCGGCGTCGCCTTGCAGGTGAATGCCACTGACGAAAGAAGTTTCTGAAATGCAGTTCAAAGGCACATTTACAACGCAGTGGTAGACTGCTGTGGACCAGGGATAAAGGTATACTAGAAAATCAGCAATGAAAAATGCAACAATACACTACAAGGCTCTTTTGCTTTATGCGAACTCAGGCAGACTAGGCCCTTTGCTTGGAATGTCAATTAGAATGGCTAACAGCTAGACTGAGTAGAAAACTAGCAGAAAATGATACAGCAGAAAATGATATCAACGAGAAAAAGTTCTTTTACCAAATGGGATTCTTAGTTGCAACCATGTGGGAAATAGTGTAAAGGCTAACAATGTAACTTAACATAAATTTTCGAATTGCCGCCCACCTCCTCCAATAAGCCACTACACTCGAATAGACAATAAACCCCCAGCCTCGAATAAGCCCGTAGCCTCGAAGTCCCAAACCCCCACCCTAACATTATAGCCCATGGTAACTCACATATTCAGCGGAAAATGGAAAACTGTAACTTATTTCAGAATGTTTTCGTTGTCAACATTGTTTTGCGAATGTTTCGTTTTTAAAAGTGAACTTCAAAATAAACCCTTCCGGGCTTACCCGAGGTTTAACGGTGTGTTACAATTTACAAAAAAAATGCACGAAGGGCATCATCTCCCATATTTCGAGGAAGAGATAATATAAAAACATCGAAAAATAAGAAATGCATAAAAATAATACCTTAGAAATTCCATTGATGAATTCAACAATCTTCTGTTCGATTTTTTCTTGAAATACACCTGTAATCGATTAAAGGAGAATATAAGAATATCAAAGTTAAAGTATGAGTGCCAAAGTACATGCGATTGAAATGCCCAATAAAAAGTAAGTATGTACAATGCCAAAAGTATTCATGACGGACAATGCAAAGTTGCTTCATGATGATCACATGTACGTTAAATATAGAAAATAACCAATATAAACTCTTATTGCCTCAGATACCTATATATCAAATGCCCCAGACAATGCTTCAATTATACACCCATAACCTCTGACGACATACGGGGTTCAGAGAAGAATAAATTGACAGTGGGAAATTTTCACATAAATAACATTGACAAAAAATGCTGCAAACCGATCAAAAGTTTTGCAGGGAATAGAAATCATTGTATCGTAACAAAACATCCAGCAAGCTACCAACAGTTTGCATTTAGACAGTTTGCTACCTGAATAAACTTGCCCCGAAGCTTTGAATCTGGCCTGTCTGCCTTCGTCAATCCACGCATTCAAGAAGTCCAATAAAGAGTAGATTGCTTGAGCGCTCATTGTGGCAAAGCCTTTAAATAGTCAAACAAGATTAAATAAAACACAGGCCTTTAAAAAACCACAAGCACAGAAAATTAGAGCAATCTTGGGGGGAGTCCCCTTAAAAAGTCTTGAGACTATGAAAATGTCCTTCATTTATGTTGTTCACCAGAAAATGGCTCTTTTAATTTTTCTGATTTTCCATGTCCGTTGCAATTTGTTACAATTTGACATTCTACGGCAAGTACTTTATGAGTAGAGAGCGAAAATATTTGAAACAGCCTTAAAACTTGAGCAGCTCGCTATAGCGCGCTTTAGTCTCCCTTTATTTTTACAATAAGTTGATATTTGAAATACTTTTGGCGAATAATTACTTTTTTAAATATTATATTGAAATAAATAAGCTGATTCTAAAGGAAATGATACAAGCTAATAAATCTGCAAAAATCAAATTTCAATACAACCAGGATGACACTAAAACTGTACCTATATATTAATGGGTCAAACTATTAAACAGCAATAAACAAATTCATCAAAAGAATCGGAAAAATTGCCAAAATACGTACCTGGCTTCTTGCCCAATACAGCATGAAGCACAGTTTCAATTTCAGAAAAAACCTGGAAGTTTAGTTAATAAAATATTTCAAGGATAAATAGTTGCTGAACGATTCTTGATTATATATCTAAATAAATAAATAAATTAAAACTGTCACTTAGGTAAAAAGCTTAATAAGGGCTTCTAAAATAAAAAACTGGCCTCCCGGACAAAATGTTTCAATGTGCGTCAAAATATCAGTATATATTTGGAACAAAATTAGAATATGTGTAATACTTTCTGGTGGGGACAAAGCAGTAGCAATGAGAACCTTCTGGTGGGGAGAAAGCAGTAGCAATGAGAACCTTCTGGTTAGGACAAAACAGTAGCAATGAGAACCTTCTGGTGGGGAGAAAGCAGTAGCAATGAGAACCTTCTGGTGGGGACAAAGCAGTAGCAATGAGAACCTTCTGGTGGGGAGAAAGCAGTAGCAATGAGAACCTTCTGGTGGGGAGAAAGCAGTAGCAATGAGAACCTTCTGGTGGGGACAAAACAGTAGCAATGAGAACCTTCTGGTGGGGAGAAAGCAGTAGCAATGAGAACCTTCTGGTGGGGACAAAGCAGTAGCAATGAGAACCTTCTGGTGGGGACAAAGCAGTAGCAATGAGAACCTTCTGGTGGGGACAAAGCAGTAGCAATGAGAACCTTCTGGTGGGGAGAAAGCAGTAGCAATGAGAACCTTCTAGTGGGGACAAAGCAGTAGCAATGAGAACCTTCTAGTGGGAACAAAGCAGTAGCAATGAGAACCCTCTGTATGACCGTTTGCATTTCATTTATAGTCCCCTTGAAATGCATCTTTGCAGATACAAAACACGATTAGTTGTCGTAGCCTTAAGTAAGTTCATTTGAAAACAACAAAGTGAAACAAAAGACACATCATACCGAATAAAACAGAAGGGTTGATTATAAATGTAGTCCAAAGGTGAGAAATACCGAAGAAATCTGCTTTTCTGTGTCACGACCCTGCATTTTAATGTGATTTGAAAACTTCTGATACTAATTCTACAAATATTTTTCGATAGTGAATTGCTTCTTATGTTGTTGAACTATAATACAAACCTCTTGAGCAACGGAATCATTTTCAACTATGGCAAAAAACGCAGCATGTGGCAGGATGAAATTGGCCATTTTCAGGTCATGCTAGGAAGGTAGAAATTATGTTGTGTCAAATCGGATTAAATCCGAAACTTTTGCTACTAATAATCAAATTACATACTTTATTGATAGCTTTCGTCACAGGGCGCTTGCATTAATAATACTACTAAACTGCATAATATGCTGTAATACTGATATGCTGTAATACTGATATACTGTAATACTAAACGCTACCTTATGGACTTCATCTGCTCTACTTTCTATACTCTGCGTTTCGTTCATATTTCGTATTTTGCTTATAAGATTTAAACAAAAGGAATTTGTACCATGTACCATAGAGTTACGTTTTGCACTAAGTACTCTGCACTCTGCACTCTGCACTCTGCACTCTGCACTCTGCACTCTGCACTCTGCACTCTGCATTTTGCAGTGTACATTTTGACAATGAATTTTGTACAGAAATTCTACCTTTTTTTTAATAACCAAATAAGTAAATATTATGTTGAAAATGATTAATGTTTATCGGCTTGTTATAAAGTTCTGAATGCCGTATAGACCTGCATATGCTCTGGTAGGATAGCACACCAAAGCGTAATATCAAAATGATATATAATTTCTAATGAAATAGTACCTTCACAATGGATGTACAGGGACGGAGGGCACCAGATACTTTTTTATCTGAACTCTAGGAAAATAAGAACATAGTGGCGAGAAAGGTAAATAAACAATATGTGAAGAGTTGTTTTAGAAGGATATCTTTAAATGTTTCACGAGGAAGGTTTTTAACTGAAATTCTTTCCGGAAAGAATAAGACAGGTGCTCAATCAGTATTTGTTGAAAAGTAACGAATAGATAAGAAAATATCTAGGTGAGAGCTCACTTTTGAAATAAGAAAGCCAACCCATGTGCATGCCCACTCCTTGAAGTTTCTTCCCTTTGAACTGCCGAATAGCGGGCGTGGCAAATTTGCCCAGCTATCAGAGCTTGAATGAAGGTACCTGGCATGCACAATTTTGAGTTACAAGTAAGCATCGAATACTTGGTAGTATGACAAAGACATTTTAAAATACTTAAGCATAACGATAAAATGAATGACAGAAATGTGTCTTCTTTTCTTAGATGCAAATGGCAAAACAAGGTTCAATATAGGAACACATATCAGGTTTTTCGATATAGTCAGTTTCATATAACAAGGCAATGAATAACTGTCATAAAAAAGTAAGGATATATATATTATTATGTTGAAACGTGGGATTTTCTCCCGAATTCAAAACACAAACAATACAAGCAAAAGGAATATATTTCCATGCTTCGTGGTACTTATGGAGATTTGTAAAGCTAAAGTGATTTGTCTGGTGTCCGGCAAACGGAGACTTATTACTGACATCAAAATGATTTGGAATCTACTCACTTTGAATGCAGATGTGGCCTCAATACTTCCTGGGTTTGTTCAGGAAACTTCTGCCAAATCCTACGACAAAAACAATGCTTTGGCATAATCTAAACATTGTAAATTCAAAAAATTTGCTTGAAAAATACTCAAACTGAGACATATCCCAGAAGATCAATCGCATTAGGATGGTAATAAATTTTGAAGATAGCAGGGAATGGCGAAAAATAACGACTTAGTACTTTCGTCGGATAAAATATCAGTTTTATTTTCTGTTAAAACTTCCGTGGGGTTTATAAATAATATTTCATGATAAGTCCTGCTGAAAGAATAATAGGTTAAGAATTTCTGCAATTGGAATGAGGTGATAGAGAGGAATTACTTATTGTGACTTGTGTCCGAGCAGTTATAGAATTGCAAAACCTCTTGAATTGCATATGCCGAGCAATCCTAAAAAAACAAAAATGAATTAAGAATATATTTACATGAAAATGTAAAAACCGCTATGTGTAGACAGAAGGAGTTGGCTTTCACCCAAAGACCTCATTGGTAATGTTGTCAATAAGCAAGGGGTACTGAAATGGCAACCTGCACAGTCGCGTGTTCGCACTTCTGGACAGCCTCTTCCGATTTGTAAATTAGAAATATATTTGCTAACTTAGAGTTTTCGATCAGTTTTCTGACGTTTTATAATCTGAAGAGCGTGCGACGAAAAGCTAAATTGTGTTTCAAAATGTTTCTTTTTTCAAAGATATTTTTAAATAGAAAAACTATAAGCAGGTATCAATAGAGATTGTCGAAAGGCTAAGTAATTTTATAGGAATATCATTAATAGGGTATCCAAAGAAAATGCTATACATGCTTTAAACTTCAATACTTTAAATACAATATTATAGAGATTCCTTAGCCTGCGTGCTGACTCTACTGTTTTTAACTCGGCGCCTCTGTTTTCTTTTTTCTATCTTTCCGTTGAGTTGAATTAAAAGAGACTCCTGCGTTCTTGTCTTCGCGTTTGTTTTCATTTAGTGGCTCTTATTGTAAATACATCATAAACATTCATTTATATTGAAAGTTTTTCTATTATAGAAAGCACCTCGATTCACAGAAGACAACAAACATGGGTTTTAGGGACGAGATTCTTTGGTTTAAGGTTGAGGTTAATCCACAACATGAACTATCTTGATGACAATCTAAATAGGACATCCAATCCAGGACAAGATGAAAAAATAGTAATGTTGCTTTAATCTCTGATAAATTAATTTCATGTGTATAGTGTTTTTTTGTCTCGGTGCAAGCAACAACTTTGGTTTGAAACGGAACAAAATTACGCTAACGATTGGCAAAAAATACGTAATTTTACTCCGACGGCCATACCTGTGCTCTCGTGTCACTTGCAGCGAGAAAAGCTCTGCATAGCTCATTGATCAAATCCACTGCAAAGTTCAAATCTTCAACCCCATTCTGGAAGAAATGACGTCATAGGCTATTTGATAATTTGCAGACGTTTAATAAAATGCCTTCGGCTCATTATCAACAAATAAAAATCTTCTTTGCTTAATACAGATGGATGTCTCTCAAATAAATGAACAAAAACAGATAGAAGAGGACAATAATATGAAAATGATGTTGTTTATGATGATGATTCCTAGGAGCTTAGCCGAAACCAATGAGTAACTGCTCATACTGTCACATGTTCACTTCACTATGAACCGTCGATGAAATTCGAATGCAGTTTTATATGATGGAGGAACTCTAGTAAAATGTGACAATAATAGCTTACATTTTTTTATAATTGGGTGACCTAACATGGACGGATAACTTCACAATAGTGTGATTAGAAATAGGTACTTCCATTAATTTGACTAAGCTTATTTTCAATTAGTATAAGCTTATTTTCAATTCTGGATTCAAAAAACACATCAATAAATATACAAACCTGAATAGCTACTTCTAAAGTATTGTGTTCGTAGAATATTATCTCACCTGATAAATTACATTATCACCACTAAAACCATCGCTCGAAATCTCTAGCCTACAAAAACAATAAGTGACTTGAACAAATGTTTTAACCAACAAAATATTGCAAAAATTATATTGATTACCCCCATACAATATTTAGTTGAGCTGACCTGAATTAAAAATGAAATCTACTTATTTCCGACCAAGACATTCAAGTCAGATTTTGGAATATTTCGAGCTAAGAAAGTTTTTTCATTAGTAAGTGGGTATCAGGCTATGAAAAAATGCTTGTGACACTCCTTTGGGCTTTATATAGGGCTTTTGGCTAGCACATCTTGAAATTTTCAATCTGTTTTAAAAAGCCGTTTCTTCCAAATATTTCCTTTTAAACATCCCTACGACTAATAACACTGCAAAACTTTGCAAAACTGCCTTTCATAAGTTGGGAAAATTCTTGAATATTTACATAGCTCCATTCTAACGGATTTGCCCTGAGATTGCGTTCGCTTATGAAATGATAACATTTTCAAGAAATCAGTTACGGATGGCAACAGTCTTCGTTTGGTACCAATAAAGTGACAAACCTTCCTGGATCAACTGCTCCAAGATGACCGAAGCAGACACCAATAAGATTTCTCGTCTCTTCATCAGCTTCTTTACAGCTACTCATGAGCTTAAGAAGAAAAACACGACGTATCAATATTGACGGATGCCTAAAAGAATTAGGGGATGGAAGATTAAGGTTGATGAGGAAGTCAGCGAGGTATCAATTCACCAGAAATTGCGATGTATGATAGAACAACTATATAGAGCGAGAAGAGCCAATAGAATGTATTATTGGCACATTTTGTCACTATTTCACATATCTATTTGACAAGTCTTTAATTTTTTTGGATAGAAGTAATTAGTAAGGTGTCTATTCTTTAGTGAACAAACATAATAAATAGGTTAGCCTTGCTGGGAGAGCAGCAAAGCTTCTGGTAACGCTTTATGCTGCTTTAATAATTTAAATGCCAATATTAAACTAGTACTGGTATCTACTCAAATTAATGGAACCTGCAATTACCAAGAGCACTGGAAAAGTAATAGCAAGACTGATTCTGTAAAAAATGGAGAAAATTTTTACCACACTAAACAGATTGATAACAGCTGGATGTACACTCTCAGACGACAAAATGAAGTCAAGTAAGAACGCCTGGAAAAGAAAGAAAATAATTTAATATAATTACTATAAGGAATCATTTGCTCTACGTTCTTTAAAAAGCCTGATTGCATGGTTACGGATGAGAAAACGACTGAGTGTCGCAGAATGACTCTTGTTCGTCGATTAACAGGCGCCATGGCAGGTGCATTAGGACGGCAGACAGCTCGGGCAGACGGATAAGTAAATCAAACTATGTTTTCATAAATTAATAGAGGCAGCATAATATGAGATACAGATATAGAACAAATACAAATAAGTTTTCATATCGAAAAACTTTTGCTGCGATAACGAAATGAACGTAAAACTGCCTAATGCTTGAGAAACTAGTCCCAAATTAACTCGCTGTCATATTTTAGAGGATGTTTGATAAAAACCTAGCATGCAGATAAGAGGCAAGTAAGAAATTATCTTCTTTTACACAACTTTTGAATAAAATACCAATGAACCTGATGCTTTGACAGAAGTTCAGCCAGGCGCTTCAGGGCGTACTTTTTAACATCTGCATTCTCGTGCTTCACACCCTCTGTTGTCAAGGCCAACTGGTCCCTAAAGTAGTCTCGCTTTGATCTGACAATCGCATTGCAAGAATTAATGACGTCATTCACTTCGTTCAAGACAGGGTTGTTTGGTAGGTAGTAAATGTCTTTGAAGAATTCTTTCATCACGCCCCTTGAAAAGCAATTGGGGCAAATGATTTTTGCACACAGAGACAATAACTAGGTATGTGGCGGTGAAAAAAAATAAGGAATCTGAAATTAGACGAAATCAACCAAGAACAGAGAAAATACATGAAACTTTTCTCTTTCGAAGTTTGTGTTCGTTTCGCAAGTTGTAGCCTCATAAAAGTACCCTTTGGATGCATACTGTAACATCAACTTTTGAACCACCCGTGTCCCACACTATTACTTGCTGTAGACCAATTTACAGAGCCCTTGCAACAATGAGGCTCCAAAAATCGCCGGAGGGGGGGAATGGGAGGTGGAGGGGTCTATCCTAAGGGAAATTTTCGCAACCATATCCCTTTTGTAGCATATAATCCCAACGTAGAAGTAACCCAATTTCTTGTCACTTTTATAAAGGACTGACTTGGTTAGTAAAAAAGCATATTCAATGGCCAGGGTTGCTTGCTCTCTTTCTATTGGCACAACTCTTGAAAATTACTCCAATAAGATAAGAAAATAAGATAAATTTAAATGTAACGTACTTGTTTTCGATGATCAGGTACTTGAAAATAGATGCAACTTTGTCAGAAAATTTATCCAGTAGAGGAAACAGAGTGACCACTATTTGTCCGAGAAGAGGTCCTAGCGTCTTTAAATCAACATTATGGACAAAATAGTCCCACCCAGAACAGCAAAGCTCCGCCATGCTGTCTCCTTCAATTTTCATCCCCAGTCGCAATATTGCCATAATCTTAAGTCGAACAACGGTCACGTGTTCTGGTCCCATTACTTGCATAAGTGATACAAGACTTTGCAATGCAAGTCGCTTCTCCTCCGCATCTCCATAAATGAGGACAGAGTTGAAGAACGCTAGGACTCCGAGAAGCCGTGGTTTCAGAAATATTGCCTAAAGTGGAAATAAAAGAATTAGATTTATAAATAATAAATATGTTTTATGATAATGATATCACTCACTTGTAACACATAGACAGAAAATAAAGGCCAACACTATCTTGTTTTTGAAATTTTCAGCTCTGATACAAAACATTTATTTAAGCAAGACTAGGGCCATTTATTAGTAAATTGCATTATTCAATTATTTCTTCTCTCTTTAGCAGATTCATGGCCATGTACGTAGCCCGAGGAGAGCATTGGATGCGGCGGACAAATACCCCCTTTATATAAGGTGAAGAGCGAAGAGTGACACTGCATAGAATAGCATGGTTACTGCGAAGCTTCACAACAGTATAATAGCTACAAAGCCTGCCAAAAGTACTTGGAACACCCAGCAATTTACGCTGCATTTGATATCTTTCATTCCTTTCATGAAAAAAAATTACTACTTCCGCCCCTTCCCCCTAAAACAATGTTGATAATTTAGAGAAATATTGTAGAAGAAGCGCAAAAGAAAGTGCTTCCTAAAATCCTAACCCGTTTGATAGTAAACCAACATTGTTCTGTAGGGGAGAGGGGGATGATTGATTTTGACCTTGGAAATTGACGTCAGTGTTCCAAGACTTTTGGCAGGCATTGTAGGACACTGCCCACTACTAAAATCCTTCTTTGGCGAGAAGATTGCCCGTCTGGTGAATTTCTAACTATGGGGCTTGTAATTTGGGGACTGGTGAATTTGCGCGGTAGCTTTATAATCTTTTAGTTCATTGATAATACAAACCATTTCTTGATCGCTTTTGATCTCCTTTGGTCCGCTATAGTTTGCATCATTATGTGCCAGGATGGTTAGGCCAGTGAAAACCTGCTCTTTGTTCACGCTTAGATACAACAGCAACTGGTTGAAAACATGCTGACATTCTGAGAGAAGCAAGCTGCTCAACTGGACATCGGTTTCAGTCTAAAAAGACAGAGTCCTTGCTTTTTTGTAACAGAAGTTGCCTGATAAACGCATAAAAGGATCTTGGGCAACCGGCATGCTTTGCGATTATAAGTCAATCGCTCTCCATCTTAAAAATAGATAATTTTAGAGATGACTTGAGATTTGTAGTCAGATAGGCATGCATGCTAACTGGGCTTACGTGATGGTCAAATAAATGACGACCTTGAGAAGTTCTGTCTTATAGATAAACTAGGAACAATTGATAAGATGGAATGACAATGACAATATTCAGGTATCTTTCAGGTGTCTTCTAATAACATAAACAGAAAAAGGATACCAGAAAGTAACCAAATAAAACGATAGTCTGATTGTGCTTTGATTTTTAATCTTTTTGCGACGATTTTTTTGATGCTAACGATATGATTTAATGATTTCATGGCTTGAGCTCGCACTATTCTTCGTGATCCTTCTAATGTCAACGTAATCTTCACTTATATTCATATGCCACACATGTTTTTTACGATATATAATGTCAATGATATAGGGAAAATATCACCGGATGTTGCGAGAGGTGTATTATACTTAACAAAGACTGATAAAAAAGTATAATCGCGCAGTTTCCAAAGAATGGGAAATCTGGCAATATTGCTCCCAACAGGAATTGCCAGGCCATAGGTCAAGAGTGATGGCTTGAAATCTTTTGGTCCCAGTTCTTCTTGAAGAGAGGATGAATCATTAAGAATTTGCAAGCTTTTACATACCCCTAGAAGACGTTTGCGGTTAAAATGCATAATATCGTTCTATGATAATTTCGTACCTCTAGATAATCTAAGGTCTTCTTGAGTTCAATACCAGAACAGCTTCTGACGAGGAATGAGAATATGAAACGAAAGTTGAAAAATAACATCTCTCTTCTATTTATTTCAAGCTGTTTTGCAATAACACGAAGAATTGTCGACGAAGATTTGCCCGGGGATCGCATTACCCTTGGCAGTAAAATGCTTTGTTGTTCCTGAAACGAAAGATTGAAATGCACCATATTAAGGAAATATTCAATAATATTTCTAGATTAAGCAATGGCAACGTCGAAACTTTGCAGCATGGGATTAAAACGTCAGAGTGGGGTATACGGCACAAGAGCTTAACGAGAACATGGCAGGGGGCATCACTACTAAATCCATTTGCTTCAATACATTCAAAATGCTTGTTGATTTCGGGCTTTGCAGTTTTCCTTAATCGATTTTTAAGATCACATGTAAATGCTCAACCGGACCCCCGTCCCTCAATATGTTTTATGCCTATGTCCCTGAACTACACGCATTACCTAGTGAAATATCCAGCGAATACATGCAAAATAAAGTATAGTGCACCCTCGGTTATCCGAACCTCGTTTATCTGAACACCGTGTTAAGTGTGATGTTTCATATCGGAACATAATTCACTAGAAGGAACTTAATACAGTGGCCTTTCAAAACAAAATGCCGTCGCAAAAACCAAGAGTGTATGTTTTTTTCGAAGAAAATTTTTACATATTCATAATATTAGCGTGAAATTTTAAGGTGCAGTTGTCCAGTTTCAGCAGTGTCGAAAACGTGTTTCGATGCTGGTAATGTTCTTTTGGGGTATACAGTCTTTCCAGCAATTCATTCTTGTGAAAAGATAGAATCTTTTAAGGTAGCAGTCTACCATGAAAATGGTCAGTTATGAAAATTTTGTCAAAATTCCTTTTTCCTTGGATATGATCAGGAAAATTACTGCAAAATTTGATTTTGAAGGAAGTTTTCCCGTAACTGTTGTAGTTTTTGCGAAAATTTGATTTATTTATCCCCTGGGTTGATCATCTTCCTTAGCAACCAAGTTTCTATCGGTTGCTAGGGGGTCTGTTGACACCCATGGGACCCGTTTTTGAAAAAAAAATATATTACGTAATCTATGGTCTTCTACCCTATCCCAAAATGCATTTATACCACTTTAAAAAGCACAGGGAACGAATGAAGCATAGTGTCTGTTTGGCCTGGCCGACGAAAGTTGTTCGAAGAGTCCTTCTGTTTATGAAGCGAACTTATCCGACAATAAACGCCATGAAAAGAGAGTTTTTAATCGAAAATTTAGGTCGGTAAAGCGAAGAAAAGAAAAAGATATGCTGGAAGTAGAAAAAACTATGTATTCGAAGCAATGACAAGGATTTGGATTACTTAGGCCAAAGCGAAAAGGTGATGAAGATGTACTGCCTACCTCGTCTTCACAAGCAACAACGGATCAAAGCAAAGAATTAGAGGAACACAGTGCTTCACTTTATAAACTCATGAACTCTTTCTTTGGTTCAGAAAACCTTAGTCCCATAAAAAGATCAATTTCCGGATAAAAGAAACGAAGGATGCTGCTGCTGGCAATATTGGCAGTGCTGACGATGGCTACAGCCTTATAGATAAGAAACTTTTGATGAATGCAATCAAAAAAATTGCTGTTTGTCGTACATGTAGGAATCCAAAGGCACAGTTAAGCCTGCTGCTTAGTTTGGCCCCTAGTTTAGCAATAAGTTTGGCCTTGCAGAGAAATATTATCTTGTATGTAGCCATTGTCATACAAGTTCACCACTTGAGACCAGTGAAAAGCTCAGTGGATCTAAGAGGGCAGACAAGAAAGGGGGACAGACCACATATGAAATAAACTGTAGATCAGTTGTTGCTTTACTAGAAACTGAATGTGCTAGGTTGGAGAGATCTTTTGGCTTATGAGTCTTCCAAACACTGTCTCAAAGTCACCTTACAGCAAACATTTAAAAAATCTTGAGGAAGTGGCAGTAAATGTATGTGAAAACATTATGAATGAAGCAGCTGCTAGGCTTATAGAGATCATTGAAAGAGAAGAGCATACAATGATTGAATTTGATAAACCATCCACTGGAATGAGTCCTTGCATGGTATGGTATGGGCATGATGTCCAAAAACCTGTCAGGTTTAGTGGTTAGAGATCAGTGATTTAGTGGAAAACGAAAAGTTACAATCGCTGTTTGCCATTCTGTTGGAAATTTCAATATTGGGCCATCATCAATTGCAGATGTTTTGAAGGCATTACAACTTAAATGTGGCCAAACAAACTTTAAATTATTTGAAAACTGTTGACAATAGAAGGCTGAAAGATGCTGCAAGGAAGGTTTCACAGAAATACAAAGATCGGAGACAAAAATTACAAGCTGCCACCTTAAAAACATCACAGAAATACAAAGATCGGAGACAAAAATTACAAGCAATAAAGAAGCGAAGACTTGATGTAGCTAGGAATAGCTATTTATCAAGGGCTTTTGGTCTTTCTGCAGAGCCTGAAAACATTTCTAAAAAGGTAGTTGATGCAAGTCTAAAAAGGAAAAGAGGAAATAAGGAAGGAAAGAAAAAGAGACCTAGAAAGTCGACGGACCTGTCGAGTAATGAACATGGATATTTCAACCAGTTTGAGCCCCCAGTTACCTTTATGATGCCTCTAAACATTATAATTGACTTCTTTTAACATTTTTGGTTGTATCTATGGGTACATTATGTGTGATACACAACCAAAATTCAGTCAAGTTGCAAAAGATAAGAAAAATTAGTTATTCAGTACATCTCAAAACTTCAAATGCACTTTTCTCAAATCTCAAATACGGACATCTATTAAGCTTGTGATTAAGATATCTTTGGCTCTGTATAAGATATGAAGATGAAATTTTCAAATAATATGTATCTTTTAATACTCTATGCAATAAATACATAGATTTTTGATAGAAGAAATATTTCACAAAATATTTTAGAAAACTCAACTTTTCACAATAAAATATCTAGCTGACTTGGTATCATAAAACTGTGTGTTCATTGCATAGATTATGTAAGTAGAAACTTGTTGCTAAAAAATTTTCACCATAGCCTTTAGCATTCATGAGATATCATTTCCACAATTTGCAGAAGTTCGGCCTTTGTTTTTATGTTTCTATGGCAACGTCATTGCCACACCCTTCCAGACATCTATTTTTGCTTTTTAAATCTTACATTGTTTATAACCTGAAAGTTTCAAGCTTCAAGCTCAAGCCATTATCAAGTTTTGGCCAGTTTTCCATATTGCTGCTTTCAAGGTAGACTGCCACCTTAATTCATATCGAGCTTATACCGGCTTATACAATTTATGTAGACTTGAACATTTTTTGCAATTTATGTGAGTTATAACTTCACATACGTCAACTACAAGGACCGAGCCGAGATACCAGGGGGCTGGAGGGATTCCCCCCCCCCCCCCCAAAAAAAACTTTTCAACTAGCATAACAAAAATACTTTTATTTTGTAAAATATAGCTGTGTTACACATTTTATGAGGGTTGCCCCCTCCAAACAAAAGTTATATATCGGTCTTTATTTGTAATACGATCATGGAGATTTATTCCAAAAGCCCCGAGGGAATCTTTGCAAAACCCGCGAATTGCTCGCGTTCATTGTTACAGTGAATCATCGCGTCGGTGGTGTAGCGGTTAGCATGGTTGCCTTCCAAGCAATCGATCCGGGTTCGACTCCCGGCTGACGCACTTTTTGCCTTCTGCAAAATTGTTTTATATTTTTGGCAAGAGCCCAGCATTTGCTACCAGATAAAATTTATAAGAGTATGGAGTCTATAAATTGCTGAAATTTTGTATTATATAGTTAAGAATATTAGCCAGGCAAGGGCCCGCAATCGGCGGTGCCTGAGCCCCCCCCCCCCCAAGATGAAAGCTTGATTTTCCGACACTGGTGATATCTCTATGAGTAGGTAAGGAAGGCATCTGACACGAAGCACTTGCCAAAATAAAGATCCGGAACAAAGCAAAACAGCGACCCAGGGTGCATTCCATGTTAGACCCACGCCAGAGAAATTTCAACCTATTCTAGTTGCTACGCCAAGTGTAAAACATACAAGCTTTCGATTAATCTATAGTTTGCATTGCTTTTACTGTCCATATCAATATAATCAGGCTGCTCACGTATTCTGTACAAGTACCGTTCTTGCTACGCCGATCGCGAAAATTTATCACGTACACCAATGCGCCAAGGCTCGCAAATAGCAAATTTCACGCCGCTACGCCGAGGAAAAAGCTAAGTCCACGCCAGAGATCTCCGGCGTAAACTACATGGAATGCACCCTGGACGGCGACGAGAATCCAATGACAATCCTAAAAAGATTTTCAAACAAATTAAATGAATAAATCAAATAATATGCATTTTATTCAATTTAATTTGAAATCTATCTTATTACATTGGATTCTCGTCGCCGTTTTGCTTTGCTCCTGAACTTTATCTTCATATTTATACTCATTGCAAGATTCATAGAATCCGGCGGACAGCCTATCCTGCGGCTCCTTCCTTCTCACACACTTGCCAAAATAGCCTTCCAAAAATTTTATTGCGCAAATTGCGATAAACGCATACAAATCGGCACCACTACGCAGTTTGATATGCTACTGACCTTCTTTTAAGAAATACAAAAACGTGAGATATGATAATTAAATAGCTAGAAGCTCATTTTTCTCTTATCTATGGTATTTGGGAAGAAGATAGACTGTTTCGTGTATAGTGCGTGCACATTCCGTAGGATGAATTCAATAGTTTACAAACCCATATATCCTCACAGCTCGATGCTTGTCACACATAACTCTAAAAAGCCAGTCAGGCTAACAAGATTCTTGTAGCTACTCAGTGGTAAATTTTGTAGCTACTTGTTCAGATTTTGGCATCATACAGTCATGGCTCGTAAACATTTTGCTCTTAAACCCGAAATGCATCAGTATTGAAACCAGGCTGGATTTAGATTGAAATTTGACAACATGTCAAGGAAAACAACTTTTATATTTCCCGATGACACGGGTGAAAAGGAGAAAATGAAAAAAGGAGGCATGAAAACATTTCTGTTTTCGCACATTTAAATAACATACGAATAAAATTCCAGGCAATGAATTTATGTAGATTAAAGGCAAGAAATGATATACTTCAAACTTCGGCTTCTGGGAAATGTGAGATATATCTAGAGTTGGTTCCTCATAAGAAATGCATTCATGAACAAAAGTTTTTTGAAGGGCAAGCAATCTTAATATAGCGCATTACTTTCACGACCTCTGTCACTGCGGAGGAGCATCCCCTCCAAGAAGCCCCCCAAAAAATGCGTCAGCCGGGAGTCGAACCCGGATCGATTGCTTGGAAGGCAACCATGCTAACCGCTACACCACCGACGCTTCACATTAGTACATAATTTCAAGGCCATACAGATTTTAATGGTCTTTTGACCCTAATGACCAGTTTAATTGATAACCAGTCATCACACAGGTTTTGTGGAATGCATCGGTGAATAAATCTTGCCTCGAGTGAAAAACACAGGTCAGCATGTGGCTTCTTTTCTCAACTCTGCATCTATAATATTTTATACATACCCACCGGCCTTAGTACCATCTGTCTCATATTCTCACATAAATGGAGAAATATGGCATGAAAAGGTGAGCGCCCACTGTCTTGAAAATAGCAAAATGTATTTACGTTGCTATCAAGCCGAGTTTAAAGTGAGAGCTCTGTACAAAACCTATTCATATGAAAACTAAGAATTATTGGCAGAGGTCACCTTTTCACCAAGGTATCTTTTAGCAACGTGTGAAGCTCTGCATATACGGAATTGAGAACTATTTATTTCATTAAGAAACTGTGTACTAAAAACATGGCGCTTATAGGCAGAAATACTTCTCTTTTGCACTCTTAACATAACTTTTCGTTCAATAACTATCATCAGGTCTTATCAATTAGACATTTGTGCTTCTATCTAAACTTAGCTATGAGTCGAGGTATTTTACACGTGACCTTCCTTTCAAGCAAGTATCTTAAGAAACGGCTTTGAGTAATGATAACGACGCTGCTGTAGACAAACCTGGAACAACTTCTTCAAAGTAGCAAGGAAAAGAACATGATCTTACCTGTAAAAACGTCTTTGAATCTTTGATGTCAAACACGCTGGCAGTCTCAGCAATAAGCTCTTCCAAGCAGGCACTGTCTTTTCCGCTCTCTATTGCTTCCCTGAACTGGCTGATTAGAAACTCACACACTTGTGATCGGTACTTGAAAAGAATTTCACTGCATTTCAACTGATGATGACTTGCAACAACGTGGATCTGTTGAAGAAATGTCACAGATGAACTGCTATTAGCAAACGCTGTACGCTATCAACTTAGATATATTTATAACTCTAAATAAAAATCGTAACATAACAAAGACACATTGAAGTATTTTACTGAACAAGGAAAAAGGGAAAACAATATCAAATCACAACGGTTTGGATTCCTGTGACAGTTCTGTCGTTTAGCCAATGGGATTAAAAACACATCGCAGCAAAAAATATACACTCTATTGCCATTCCAATGTTTTTGCGAAAATATGAAAATATTCCTTCAAATTTCATGCGGATATCCTGATGAATTATAAAAACAAATTGTATCAAATATAAGTTTAGACAAAACGGTATACAGGAAAAATTAACTAGGTAAGGAACATACGATAGAACAAAGAAATATTAAAATTCATATTCATATTGCATTTTCGCAACTCTAACTTATTACTTCACATGATTTTAAACTCCAATCACCGCAATGTTTCAAGATATCCACGCAAATTATTTTCGTTCATTGCAAGCTTGGATAAGGTTCGTCTAGAATACTGTGTGGCGGCTAGAAGCGATGTTGATAATGGAATGACGAAGGCAAAAAAGAAATTCTCTTCTTTTGCAAGCATTTCGGTGGATTCATAATTGAATGAGGGTGATAAAAAGTGTAATGTTCTTAATAAGGCTTCTCATTTAGTTACACGCAGAAAGAGAACCAGAAGGGATCAGCCACGCTTTACATGCCGACAAAACATAGAAATGAATCACGTGGTTAACTACCTGATCATAAGCAGCTGGTCCAATAGATTGGTGCTGGGTTGTCAGACAATCCAGAAGACTAATCACAACGATCAGCAGCAAGTCGCCTGAAATACAAACAGTCGCAACATATGCTTCTATTAATCATTAGAGACTCCGTACAAAGTGTGCGGAAAGGCAAGACAAAAAAGAAACGTTACACGGTGGAGAAATAGAGAGAAATAGCGAAATATTACGAGAAGCGGATTTAGGGAGGAACAACTCTGGGCAATCACCCCTTACTCGACGACTGGAGACTGGCTTGATACTCATTTTATTTTAAAGACAAGAAATTTGAGCAATAAGCATATTTTTGGTGCTCAAAGTAAGGGCTACACGTTTTTTTCAAAATTTCAAAATTATATTCAGCTGAGCCCGTAGATAAGTAGATTTTCACAAGCTCGGGAGTCGGGAATAACTTTACTAAAGTGCCAAAGTATACCTTGCGCTGCCTGGCCTACACTGCCAAGCGTCATGACGATTGTTTCGAGCATCTTTGCATCCCCTGTTCTCGATGCTTTGCGAAATGAACTCTTCAATTTGACGAAAAGAAGTTGCTGGATGTGTACCAAGTCTTTTCGCATCAGAAACACACTGACCACTTGACTATGGAAAACACAATAAAGAACGTATACATTTGTGTTTTAAAGGCAAAACATTTGAATAATTTTTCCAGTTAGAACTTAAATAAATTGGGGAAGCTATCATTCAAAATTGGGCTTGAAACTCATGACACATACAACGCAATACAATAGCTCACCTGAATGCAATCCTAACAATAACATCGTCATCTTCCATGAAATTCAAAATTGGGGTCCACAAAAAGGTGGTTACCATAGAACTCTCTTTTTCGTGCGCCAGGTGTACCATAAAGTGTCTCAGATTCTCTACAAATGGCAATTTAACGTCTCTTGGCGAATCCGGCTTCAGCAACTGGAAAAACGACCTCAGCAAGGAGATGTCAGGGTGCTCTTTTGACTCAATGCCTAATGTGTGGAAACTATTTTGTCAACATGTTTAGCAGAAAAACATTGAATAGCAATAAGCCTTATACAGCTAAAAAGCCATTTGACACCATAAGTTCCTTATAGATCTTGCTTTAAAAACATTCTACTAACATTGGCCTAATCAAATTTTGAAATTTGCAGCACAGGAGCACTTCACACTATAACCATTTACTTCAGTAATATATCCTTGAATCCGCAATTTTCTTGTAGAAAATTAGCATGATATGTATTGGTGTAAAACGTAAAATTTACTTTGCTGAAAAACTAGCAACTTTGGGTAAGTATAAAATGTCTCTTCAAAATATTACTTCTTTGCTTTTACCTGGCCAGGCAAATATCTTTTATTTTATAACAAAAACTCTCATCACAAAAAAAACCTTTACAGAACAAAGGTCTCAAAGAACAAAGGTCGGAAACAAAAATGTTAGACTGCAAAATTTGGATATTTCTAGAAATTAATCTCTACAGCCCTTAGTAAAACAGTCCAACTTTTATTTTGGAAGATATCAAATGCAGGAGCAGCAATACCTTCTTTGCAGGTTTGACAAATTAGCTGAAAACTTTTGAATTGATCAGCGTCAAGTGACATTTCTCCTTCATCTTGCACAACAACCGCAAACTCAATGCGACAACATTTGGCTAACGCACAGACGACATCTCCGCATATTTTAGCCAGCTCGCTTCGTACAGTGGTTCTTGCGGATCTTATCAGAGAACTCACTTCTTCCGTTAGCAGGCAATATGACGATTCGCCGCCAATGGCAAGCAAAGCTGGTAGGCATCTGATGGCAGTTTTTTGAACTTGAGCATCTGGGTGTACCTGCGAGTCAAGCGGAGTACATCAAGATATTCTCTTGGGACTAGTACATTCTAAGTAAATATAAAAATTTTTTCTTGGGACTAGTACACTCTAAGTGGACAAGTAGATCTTATATTCCAGGCTATTGTACCTGCAATCAATCAGCTCCGCATTCGACCCTTGTTAACTTCTAATTTCAAAGTGGCACAGGAAAACGAAAGGTAAATTGGAAATCCAAGGTTGGCATTAAAAATAGCTTGAAAGGCTGATTGGTGCACTTTATTGACCCGTTGGGGCCTATAAATCCCTCAGATAGTTAAAGACTCTGTCCTCTTACATAAAACATCTTCTTTTATTTCATAAACCTATACAAATTTCATATATCTAAATAATATGATGACCTAGCTTGTCCGACGATTCGAAAATTATCCGAACTATAAGTTAAAACGCTGTATATTCATAAGCAATTGTAGGCATTTCACAGAAAAACCTTTTTTCTTTGTTTTATACTGCAAGAATGGCGTTTGAAGAACAGTTTTCTAGCATGGTTTACACGTCATCTCAAAACTTTCTGAAGACTAATGGCTTTTTTCTTCATTTCTGATTGTCACCGAATGAAACTGAAGCCATACTCACCAAGGCTGTCCTAAATATATGTACTTTCCATAGCATATGATCGGATATTGGCAACTTAAGAATCACGCTTAGAGCAGTTGTAATGAAACTTGTTGCTAAGCAAGGAGCCAAATTTTCTCGAACAGTCTTAATTTCATTTTCTTTGTGAACTTCTGGCTTCCAGTCAAACCATGGCGGATCAATGCTCTCGGTCCACGGCAAATAGACCACTTCAGCAAGAAAATTGTAAAGAGGAGCTGCCATCTTGACTGAATTGGAATTGAACATTGCTACAGCGTGATCCAAGATTTGAATTGACAGAATTAAAAGATGCGATTTCTGTTGAACTTCGTAATTGAGTATTTGTTTATCATATACTAGCGCACAAATTCCATTCGAAATATCTTCCAAACATGAAAGAAAGTCTGTAAGATACAAAGAGAAATTTCTGAATCTTATTTGTGCAACTGATAGTAAACTCTACAATTGTGATTAGGAAAAAAATCATCAAGTATTGCAAGAAAAACAAAAAAAATCTTTGAATATCAATAAAGCTTAGAAGTTACTGTGCTTGATGACCTAAACAAAGTTAGCCAAGCTACAGTGCTTGCCAAAAGTCTTCGTACACTAAAGTCAGTTTCCAAGGGCAAATTCAGCCGTTCCCCTTCCCCCTTTGAACAATGTTGGTTCACTACAAAACGACGTAGGTGATTAGAGAAAATGCTTTTTCTGCGACTTCTATGATATTTTTCTAAATCATTATCAAAATTGTTAAGGGGTTCCCGATAATTTCTGCGACACCAATGATATTGAGTGGGAGCGGAAATAGGAGCATCCGGGAAAAGAATTTAAAAATATTAAAACACAACGCAAATAGCTGGGTGTTCCAAGTACTTTTGGAAATGATTGTAGGCATGATATATGAGTGCATGATGTATGAGCGAGGGCGCTATGTTAATTCATATGATTGGCTAAATATTATTGCATAAATTAAGATGCATAGAATAAGGCATTTAAAAATGTTTGCATAATTAAGAGGACAAAAACTTGAATCGATAACCATTTTTCATCTATTGTGCGTAGGCAAAGTCAGGGAGCTTTAAAATCGTAATTAGTAAAATTTCTGGAAGTCTGGAAGAGTACATCAGAACAACCTTAATGGAGATACAATTCATGGGAGACAAAGAGGACATCAATATATGCGGTCTGAGAATATTTTCGATGGCATAACTAAAGCTTGAACTATAGCATAACTATATTGAATCTCTTTTTAGATGGATAAATGATAGACTTTTGCAGCTAAAGCTGAAGCAATAAATTGTTCTTATGTTGGTTTATAAGAAAAAAATTTTGTCCAAGGTTTTTATATTTAGCTATTCAAATAATCATCTCAGTTAGCTTTAGCCAAAAATAAATTTTGTGGTAAACGTAACTGAAAGTTCTATGGAAATTTTCCTCTTTCAATTAAAGGAACAACATACTCAAGGACCTCTCAGCGATCTAAATTAGAAAAGGAGACTTTATAAAAGAAATTATACGATTTATCATATGAGCAGTTTTCATGTATCGCAGCCTGATTCTATCTGCAAAGCTGGTAAAACTGTTTGGAAAACAGATATTTTACATAAAACTGGACCACATACTTCAGTTAGCCCTGATACTCAATATGACTTTAAACAAAATCAATTAAAACGCTTACCTTTTTGGCATTGACCATAGGAATTTGCATTACAGCTTATTTCTACGCATGCCTTGATGCCTCTCAGGTACATAATCAATTCGCAAGAATTCTGTTATAAAAAAGTACTACAATCAGAATACTAATACTACAAAAAGCATTTGGATCTATACGCAGATTCAAGTAAAACAATAAAATTACATTTTCCATACAACAAAGCTTTAAAATACCCGGAAACTATGAACCGGACAATGAGATTTCGAAGTTTGCCCTCACTATCAGAAACAGTATCTATCCCATAAACAAATGCTGTTACATAAGAACCAGTAAATTGAAGCTCAGGTTGGCTGTCCTTTATTTTTTCCAGACTTTGAGGCTGGACTGTTTCTTCATCTGTTCTTAAAATATTTTTGGGTTTTACTTCTTTAGACAAGAAACATCATTTTAGTACTTTCGATGTGTATAATGCAGGCAGTGATTTCTAATAACACCAGCAAAAGAAACTATCTGTCATAGAATTTTCTTACATTTTCTTACACTTCTAACTGTAGCGCAAAAAATGCTTTTTATAAATAATCACTGAAAAGTTTCTTAAAGTTTCTTGTGCAGAGTCTTTTAAACATATTTGTTCAAAATGTTGTTTAATAATTTAAGTTTAATTTTGAAGGACCAAGATTTGTTATCTTTTATTATAATTCAGATGTATCTCTTCCTTTTCACCAATTTCAATAAATAAATTAGGTGTTGAGTGCCAATAAAAATTTAAAAGATCGAAGAAAAAGGTTGACAGGAGTGGGATTCGAACCCACGCCACCGAAGTGACTGGTGCCTTAAACCAGCGCCTTAGACCGCTCGGCCATCCTGCCATGCTTCCCACGATCAAATAAATTGAAGTAAACCGCCATCAAGCCAAGCTTGCTTTGTATTAAATTAAAAAATTTCCTACTTACAATTTAAGGGGGCCAATTTAATATTTTTAAATATTAATACATATCAATTTATGTTTCAAATATTACTTTAATTGGCAACGAATACAAGATAATTTATTAAATAAAATACACAAGTGCAGTATACTGCTACGATTTTAAGGGAATTCATGTTTTTATGCAAATTTTGCCCGTTTGTGCAATGACTGTGTCTTCGGTTTGGAAATTGAGTGATAGATCTGAAAATCTTTACAGCTTTACCATTGTTCGAATCTTAATAATATCATAATGGTAAACTATTTGATGATTCCCCATGAAATGTCCCATAGTCACATAACTTGTTCCATTTTAGAACAGAAAAGGGGCATATTTAAAGTGAGGGACACTACTGAAAAATGGCAATGAGAAGGGACACATTGTGACTTGTACTTTAATGAAGAAAGGGCAATTATGATGAAATTAAGCATTGGAGAGCTTGCCTAGATAGGTCCAAAAAAAGTTCAGGTTTTTCTGAAATCTTTGAAATTTTCGAAATATTTAGGAGATTTTAGGACTTCTTGGCGATCTCGTAATTTTTTTTATTAGTTTAATCACGCCGAATTTAAATACCAAGCAACCCTCGAGAATATTTTTTACATTTTATCTGATATCATATAGGGTCAAACTGCACATGAACTGGAAATATTGCACTTGAAATGGCGGGCACATCAGCAAACATTATCAGAAGAATATCGTTCTGGGGTTTGACGTCATTACAATTTTTAGAATAATTTATTTTAGAAATACCTGACCTGAAAGACGAAGACCAAGAAATACCGTTAAAAAAGGAAAAGTTTTTAAACATGGCCAGATTCTGATTCGGTTGATAAAGTTCAGAACAGAGACCCAAATTGCAGTAAATTTATGAAAAAGGCCGGCGCAGGAACTAAGAGTTCTACAAATCCATGGATGCGGACTTCTGTGTATTTTTGGTTAACACCGGGATTTAGCCTAAATGATCTGTAAAGAGGTATCTCCTGATACGTATACAAAGATGATTAATATGAACACTAAAGACAAGGAAGAATATATAATTACCTGTACGCCCCTATCAAAACCAGTTAATTCAGCACCCAGCACAGAGATCTTCTTGAGAAGCATTTCACCGATTGAAGAGGCAACACGAGCGCTGCTGGAAAAGGGTAATGAGGTATTTTTTGGGGTCTGCAGTTCGATTAGAAAAAACTCATAGATCGCAGTAATTTACGATCGGTTGAAAGGAAAATACAAAAAAATTAACCGTATGCTGATATGATAAAATAATCTTGTGAATGCTAGCTAAAGCATATTAAGATCGAGATGTGCTTTAATACAAACTAATGCAAAAAAAGCCCCACCTTTTCAAATGAAGACGATCACTGGACTCCATGACAGCAGCCTAAAATAAATACTATGTCAATACTATATATACTTTTAATAAATACTTTTGTAAGAACACATTTCATAAGAATATTGAAGCTAGAGAAATGCAAGAATCGTTCCGCAGTTTATCGTGTTCTTAAACTAGCATTAAGTTGTATTCTGCTTTCCAAAAATGAATTGAGAGCAAGAGCTCAAACTTGATCAAAAGTATTTAACAATAATATTCAAATTCAAAGTAATATACTAGAAAAAGCTGATTATATTTCTTAATGAGTGCTAGTCATATTATACTGAAAGCTGCAAAAAATGTATACAGTCTTCTAAAAAAGGTTGATAAAATGAAACTCAAAAGATGCGTGTACATACCGTTCTTTTTAGAGGTGATTTGTTGACATTAGCTTCAAATACCTTTGCTATTTCAGTTATGAATGATGCAAATACCTATAATTGGAGTTTAGGAGCATATATATTTTGCAACATTCTGTTTATATACAAGAAACCTGCATGGCATTGGCATAATATAAACGATTATAAGGTATTTAAAATCTTGTGTATCTACTCGATTTGATTAAGTTTAGAAGTGCATATACTTTGCTAAATTACAGTGAATTATATATCAAATCACATCATATCGGATCAGCATCACATCAAATGAAATATATTTATCATATCATGTTAAGTTATATGCTTTACATCAAGACTAAAAAAGCATACAACACCTCTGGACTATCGCTGGCTCCAAGCTTTTCGATTAGAGACCTCGCCAAATCCTTCAAAACATTTCTAGAGACTCCTGTCGAATCTTTATTACACATTGTTGCTATAATTTTTCTTCCAACGAAACAAATGAGATCCTAGGAAAATAAACAATATTTCAAATACAAATTTGCGCATATTAATCATTACAATCACAACTCCAGTCTATAAATTGTTTGCGATGAAGTGGCAGACTGTTTAACCTAATAATTGTGCAAAAAACCAATCTGACAGCGGTTTTTGAAATTTGTGTCAAAGCATGCAGTAACGATGTAGACGAGAACACTATTTCAGGGGTTCAAAATTTTATCTATTTCGTTTTAAAACGGCCTAAAAAGGGTAGCATTTCGTGGAAAAGGGCCTTCAATTCGAAACAACTTAAAACTTTGGAACTTTTTACAATTGATTTGATAAAAAATTACAGTTGCTTGATTGTGGGTGTTGCGCAAGAAATTCAGAGCTGCAGCATAGAACCGCCTTGCTCTAAACACCAAAGCGACAATATAACAGATTGTTAAATAGTTGTCCTCGTTAAATAAAAAAAAGATAGATACAAAAAGTTGTCATCAATATACACCATCCTCGATCATATTAAATGCAAAATTCATATACCTGTAAGTGGCTTTTCATGGGTTTGTCCGCAATCCAACTCCCAATCTTCCAAACAAACGCTTTTGACTCCGGCAATGAATATGTCGAGGAATTACTTCGCTTATTAAAAATGCAGTCAAATGTGATTCTGAGTTCTTTCTCGAACAGTTTTTGTTCGTCTCCTTCCCTTAAGCAAGAAAAGCATAAAGGATTCCACAATAAACGTCTCGAGAATATTCCAAAACCAAATTAGTTAACTACAGTTAACATTGTTTACAGCAAGGGGTCAAAAACGCAACACCGTACAACGGAAATTAAAACTTGATACAATCTATGTGGACAAAAAAATTGCAGTGGCAAGCATGAAAGGGCATAAGAAACTACCAGACTTTTGAACTGTTGATCTGGGGTTCAATAGCAATATCCGGTGGTTAAATTGAACTCGAAGAAGCAATTTAGAACCGTTTGGTCTGAACAGAAAAGCCAGGAAAGCCGGAGCACATTTTTGAGTTGGTGGGAGGGGGGGATTCTAAGCGAGTTGGCAAAACCCCTATGGTAGGCAGCAAATTTTATCTTTAATTCCATCCATAACATTGATATCACACTTACGCATAAAAGTGGGGGGCAACAGCCTCAGCCCCCCCCCCAACCGCCCCTGTTTAAGACATCGAGCACTCTGTTGTAGACCAGCACCGCAGACTTGGCAGCAGACCAGCTAACATCATTACAAATAATTTAAACGAAGGGTTAGGTTGTGCGAGTCTTATGTTTGCTTATTGAGCGGGTCTGTTGTGATATCATAAAAGAATTCTAACAATTTCTGAATACTTGAGATTGTTATGTTTAAAAGAGCTGTTATGTTGTAAAAGTTATTTTTGTCCCAATGATTTTGAACCGTGACCGACCTTTCCATATTTCCTCGCCGACCGTGGTCGTCCAGAGTGCACGCCCCCTCCTCCTCCAGAAACTCTTAAAACCTTTTCACTATCCCATATGGTCGCAATTTTCCTCAATTCTGTAATGTACTCAAATATTTACACTGTATTGATGTTGAATGTTTCCTTTGAAATTGCGGAAACTTCTCCTTAAAATGTCACATCTATGGTCACAAAAATCAAATACATCAAAAACACAACAGAATACATCTTAATTGCTATTTTAACAACACGGTAAACTGCAGATAAACAGATGGCAAATTCGCACGGCAACACATCCAAACAAAGGCGTTACAACATCTTTATCATGTCTACGTGGTGTTTTACGAAACCTCTGATTACAGAGAGGAATCATATTTGTTCTTACATCTAACATTTGATTAGATTTAGTCTAATTTGTCGGTTATCAGTGATAATTTTCAGCTGAGTTAAGTATTATCTGGACCTCTTTTAAAAAACGCAGAACATACAATGTGTAGGTGAAGATTTCCTCTCGCCAAGAAAAGATCATCGGCACACTGACTATTCAAAAAAAATATTACCTTTCATCAATATTCGATTGATCTACAAGATTTCCTAAGCAGCACAGCATCGCAGATTGAATATTATCCAATGCAAACGGCATTAGTATTCCGCATGTTTTCAAAAGCACCCGAGTAAGTGAAACTGCCGTCTGAAAAGTGATCGAAGTACATTGATATAATTCATAAACAAATAAACGTGTACAACTACATTTATTCACACTAGTCTGACGTCATAAGCTCAAGTTCAAAACAAAATATAAAAAATCCTTGCGCTTACCTATCAAAGCAATGAATCGCTTGATTCCATTTAATTTGCGAACTAATTTTTGAAATATATTTAAACATTTTGCATCAAATTTTTGACCTTAAGTTCGGAATAAGGACTAGAAATTTAGTCGACGTGAAATCTTCATGATGCAAGGACTCGCGATGATAACTTTTTTACGAAATAAAGTTATCACCCAGATTGTCAGATGATTTTATAGGGCATTTGAGCGGGATAAGCCACTGCGTAGAAATAATTTAGAACAATTTTTGCAGCGAAATCTCTTATATGTTTTCAAATGTCAAATCTTCAATGCCAGCACAAACAAAATTAAGAACTGTATTTAGACTAGAAGTATATTGGTAAATTCTAACCTGATCTCTACTAAGGCTGCAATGAAGTCTGGAGTAACTTCAAAAAACGAAGCCTTCTTGTTGCGTGTAGAAACATAATTACTTACAGTTTAGATCATTTTAGCAACAGCCAAGAAATTTTGTTCTGGCTTTGCAAGAAAATTTATACTGCAATACTGCAGATCGTGAATAAAAAAACTCTTGACCACAGAAAGCCCCAAGTCTATAGACAAGCAGCCTAAATAGCAATGGGGACGGTAATAGCCGTGGTCGCTACAGATTTGAAATTTGAAGGGTTTCATTCTCTACCTTGATTTAGCTTACAGTGATATGATTGGTCGAATTGGTCAAACGTGTCAATCAAAAGCTACGGTGATAAAATAATGCTAACTCGTACAAATTACCAGCTTGAACTATGAGAACCACTTTATCTATCGTACATAAAACTTGCAGGCACAGTAAAATTACTTAGGGCCTAAATTCAGTGGCTGGCGGCTTATTTAAACAGTTGAATAAAGCGGATATCTGGAGCCTAGATTCCTATAACAGCTCAAATGCTGTACCCAAGTGAAAAACATACCTTTGGAAGTGTATCCAGTTCAAGTCGTAAACGAAAAGTTATAACATTCCAAAGATTCTCTAACAATGATCCACAATAAAGACAAAGTCCATGCACAGATTTCTCAAGAATAGTACTGTAAGGATAAATTCGTTTTTGCAGATAGGTAATAACCAAAAAAACATGGCATAAGGCAAAAATGAATGAATCTTTGATAACATCTTTCAATCATGAGCAGGAAAAATATAATTGTTTATACCATAATTTTAATGAAGACTTTTTTTGGTTTGTGTAAAGCAAGGCAACTTCGATAAAGGCATCTTGCGAAAAGTCATGGAGCAATAAAGGCATCAGGTATACAATGATTTTCAAACTATTTTCAAATTTAGCGATTTCAACACAAAGTTGTAATGAAATTCACTTGATTTCGTACGGCTGTCACAACGGATGTGCTTTCTGGGCTTTTCTGGTCCACGAAATAGGGTTGAAATAAAACAAACAGGAAAACTACAGAAAACAAAACTTATCCTGGCAATGATATGGCGAAAACGTCTGAAGTAACCGTTTAAAACCAAAAACACTTACAAGCAACAAGAGAGGAGCAAATCACATTCAGAAATGGTTTCAATTTCGATCAGCTTGGCATACATTGTATCCTCATTGTGTTCGTCCGACTCCTATTAAGAAAGAAACACAAATATGTTTTTGGTACCGAAAAACTTGAAGATTGCACGAAATACCGGAAACATAACATACTGAAGCACTTTTTTGTCCGACACTCTTCGGACTTTAAACGTCGGTTTATGACCGAAAGTAAGCTAAAAATTTATATCCAAGTTTGGATCAAAAGTAACGTGAGAGGACGCAAGATGCGTTTGGTTGGTTATCCTGTTTTTACCACTCAGCGACTGTTAACCTCTTACCTAGTTGAAGAGTCCAAGGGAGAAAACGAACATTTTTTGTCTTTCGGTGTCAAATTTTCAGCCTTCTTTTTCAACTCTATTTGTTTGAGAAATATTAAACTGGACGTTCTTTCTTACCATCATTTTCAATAACGACATGCACCAATAATTTTACAACATTGAAGCACTTTTATTTCAGCACCACCAACCACACCCCCCACATCTGCCTCAACCCTTCACTCCTACTTCCATTATCCGTCACCTTCTCTGCTGTGATGCATTCCCACCATTCCAAAACCCGCCATCCAACACCATCATCAATTGTTTTGAATTCTTTTACCAGCCTGTTATATTTGGTCTGATGAAGTCCGTTTCCCAGGGGAAATATTCTATACCTTCACCCTTTCCAAGTTTTGGTTCTTCAAATTTTGACCGATCAATATTGAAATGCACTTTACCTTTTCTTGTTGCCCTGGTCTATTGACTTATCACTTCTTTCTGGTGGCGAATGAATAAAAGCAAAATATTAACAGAAAAAATCACAGCCTTTTTTATGAATTTTGATTGCTTTTCTAATAAAAAAGCAATTTTAAGTACCTGGTTTTCCGGTAAACTTTGAACTTTCTGAAACCTCTCAAGACCAAAAGTGTTGCCCTGTAGTTCACTGTTTCCATTTAGAAAAACATTCTCCATCAGAACAGTCAAATCTAAATTTAAAAAAGAAAACAGAAAATGGAAATGAATAAAAAACCTTCAAGCAACAACCTAAAATACCAAAATACTCGCAGGATATACCAAAATACACTGTTACCTCAACAGTTATAGTAAATGTAAATGTGCCTTTTTGACAGTCAAGAACTTTGCATAACTTTTCTGTTTCAAATACAATGAAATTTTTTCAATTTTGCAATCAGTAACAACATAGTGACTATGTCAAATCTTGATGACTTCTGATCTAGCTAGATCAAGTTAATGTTAGTAAAAAAATGGCTAGAATTGCTATACCCATTTTAACCAGGAAGAAACAAATTTTGAATATAGGCATATGGTCAAATGATGTCACTCACCAACAGTCAAACTGATCAGCTCAGAAACCAGACGTCTATACAGTACAATGTCTCTTCCCATGTAAAGCTGATTTGAAAAAAACAATAAATAAGATTTCTTGTTAAAAGCTACCTATTCTTAAAAACAACCTAACACTCTTTAGCAGAATTGCAGGCTGAATGGTTTTGTGTAGCTTAATTGATAGGCTTAAAAATTTAACTTTGTAGAAAATAAAAATGTATAGCAATAAACTTGCATTGAAGTACAAAGTCTGGCTACAAGGTGGGAGGATGGCTTCAAGGTTAGGGTTGTGAAGTACAGATCCAAGGGCCTTTGAATCAAGTCACTGATATGACCATACTTTCATTTAGAGTAAATGGAGTTATTAGCTACCTGTTATTGCAGACATAGGAATAACAAGGTGTGATCAATTCAAGAGGGAGAGCAAGGATACTGCTTGATAAGCATAGCCCCTTAGAAACCTAAAACCTACCTTCTGAAGAGACAAATACAAAAACAATACAGCTCCATTAAGACACAATGCATGGGCTAAATTGATACCTTAGAATTTTCATTTTGCTTATTTCTATAATTTCATTCAATTGAAAACTATGTGTTATGTTACTTATCTTTCATATTGGATTTAGCAAAGCAAATTTTGGCACAGTAATAATTCAGTGTTTCTCAACAACAGTGGCCCTTTCCCAAGTACTTAAATATTCACATACATGAATGTATATTTATTTAATTATTTTAGATAAGAAACTTCTTCATTTCTTCTAAGAATGACAAACATATATGACATTGCAATGTAAAAGATGTAAATTAAATACAGAAAATTAAACCCTTACTTGAAAAATTGCGTGTATGACATCAATAGACTTTTCATGTAGTGGGGTGCACTGCTTTGATGACAAGATTCTAAGAAGTCTTGATATTAGCCACCTTGTAAAATCTAAAAGTACTTTATGGTTGAATACCACATGTCAAATAATAATTACAAAAAGCTGAGTCAATTATTTAAGAACGCCATAAAACTGAAGTTGAAATGTATAGGTATCAGCATAATAGAGCCAAAACCAATCTTGTGAGATACTTTTGACACAAATGTTGATTTTATCATATTTTCTATGCTAAGAGCAAAAGCTCATAAATTATAGGAATTATAGGAAATATAATAGATATTTTTCTTTCAAAATTCACTCAGTGATGAAACATGAAGTGTAAATTGGGTTATTCACTTTATGGTAAAGTTCTATATAAAAAAGTGCTCAAAAATGCTGACAGTGATAGTTTTTGCTTTTATAAAATTTATAAATTTAAATTTCTGAACTTACCTGTTGCTACATCATAAAGTATTTCTTCTATTCCATCTTCAGAGTGCATCTTCTCCAAACCACACTGTATTGTTTCTGTGCTGATATACAAGTACGGTTGAGCATCAACACAATGATGAAAAAACTGCAAGGCAACTTCAGACTGAGGAGACCCACCTGTCTCTCGTTTCAGCTGGGCACCAACTAGAAAAACAACAGTCTTATAACATTCTTTTTAAAAGGCTTGCCTGGTCAGATATGATAGTGTTACTGAGCTTCTTCCCAATTATCATTAAAAAACACAACTATAGATGTTAAAATAGCACAAGTTCAGAACATGACACTCTTTTAAAATACTTTTTAAACTAAAAAATAATTAAGTGCACAAAATGGTCAAATAACATTCCTCTACTGAACAAACCTGAAGCAAGATCTGTCAACAGATTATTGACACAGTTACAAATCATATCTCTTGTTGCCTGGGTTGACATGTTGTGTTCCTGTGTACTTAGACTAAAAGAGAATAAAACTTACAAGATACATCTAATAATCTGTATGAATAGAACAGTGGCGTAGCGTCCGGGTATTCAAGGTATTCAGTGAATACCCTGAGATTTCTCAGAAAAAATATTAATACAACGTATAATTGTAATAACTAAAAAATGTTTTGGGGCTATTGATTCTGGTTGAATTCGTTACCTTCGATATTCTACATTTTTTACAAGTACAAAATATCATCAAATTCATGGAAACAATAACGCTGCAAAGCATAGAGAAGCTGGGAGATCTTTGAAGCTAATTTTGAAGATTGAGCTACTTCATGTTGAATGGAGATCGGTCATGAATACGCAGTGAATACCCTAGACGGTACTTTAACCAATCGAAATGCTCCTTTCCATGAATAATATTTGCCGTTAATCAGCTAAAACAATGGTCTTGTACGCTGAGAAATTTGCAGCGTACAGCATCAAAGTTAGTTCAAAATAGTCTCATTTTGAGATCGATATAAACAATTAATGGACGTCGGAGCGGTTGGAGTGTTGGATCTTCATCGAAAAAGGTAAACATGACTTCATTCAAAAGCTATTGCAATGTCCGTATTACTGTTTAATAATCATTCTCTCATTTGACCCCTAATCTTAACCTACCAACAGCAAAGTGGAAAGGAAAGGTAGGCTTATACATAATGCTACACTGACTCAGATCTGTGCCTCTTGAAATGCCAATTTTGTTATTGCTTGTCAATCAGGGATGCTTCTGTTTGTATTATGTGATAGAATTAAAGTAAATGCAGATAGGCCTGGGTAATATCCTTATAGTTGCCTGGTGCATTCACCTATATTGTTGGCCTATTTTGTTTGCATTATTCGAGCCCATTTATTTGCTTTATTGTGCAGCTCGTCTCATTACCTTCGATTCTTTCAATCATTAACTTGTATTGAAAATATCACGATTAAGCCATGAAAAAAAAGTCTAGACTGCATCCACTGCATACCACAAACTATTTATAACTCGTGTAATGCCCTATGTGAATAATTTTCGAAAGCCCTTTTGTATTAAGGTATCAAGAGTAGGTGTTTACAGTTACTTCCTCTTTACATCAGTGCAAATGTTAGACGATTTATCAACAACTATTGGGACATATTTCGACTAGCAAAATTTTACTGACTTTCAATGTACGTTTTGATTTGAATTACTTTTGATAAAATGGTTAGTGGTATTTTGATGCAATGAATGAGTTTGAGAAGTATATTTGCGTTGGGTTCTTTAGCAAAGTATCGTTTTCATCATAGTAATGCCCTGACAGTGCAGTACTTGCCAACCGAACCAGAAAGAAAATTAGATAAATTGTCAATAGCTAGTCCTTTCAATCTTCCTATTATCCCTCCTATTTCCATCAAGCCCCATCAAGCCACACCCTGCCCCACCCTTTTGTTTAACAGAGAATACCCAGTTGAAAAAGTCACGCTATGCCACTGGAATAGAATAACATTTTGTATAAGCAAGGAGCAAAATGTGACAAGGACCAAACCCTTCAACATGCTTGGTAACCCCCTAGCATTAATAACAACCCCTCCCCCCTCAACACAGAACTAAACGCTGACTAATTTCATTGCATAACTAGATGCAAGTGGGCCATTTGGCACAACAGAACCTTCTTTAAAGCTTTGGTATAACGCATATTGTCATAGCTCTTTAATGAAGCTCCTCGAGTTCAAGCTCAGTCAGAAGATTGTCTCCTAATGCAAAACCTAAAAGGCAACAAAGTTTCCATCCAGCGCAAACCTTACCTATATTCTTCACTTCAGTAAAAGAGTCGAATCAAGTTTTCTTGCGAATATTTTCCACTAAAAATGTTTACTTTGGCTGGTTGCTGACGTTGTTTTGGTGATATGCCAGCCAGTTAAAACAAATTCAAATACACAATGAAACTCTTATTGTATACTTTTACAGAAAAAGGACTAAAACCATACGTATCGATATCTCTGTATTTATCCTTGAGCTCTAAAAGTGCAGGCGAAACTTTCAACTGGAATACAGAGCTACTAGATGTGGGGGTTGCGTTATCATCCATGTTTTCACTTTCCCGCCTGTTCACGTGCATCATAGTACTCCATGTTATCATAGCACAACACTATGCTCCTGTTTAGTGGCAGATTACTATGGTGGAAAGTTGTTAAAATTTTCTGCTTACCTTGGAAATTTTCCGACGTTTTTACTCTAAGATGACTAAAATATTCTTCCGTCCTATTTTTATAAGTTGATACCGTAATTTTTCGAATTAGCCCCCTGGGGCCAGGAGTGAAGCCAAAAAGATTCTTTCTGCGGGGTGCTGAAATGATCTTTGCCGACATAAATAGTGCCTCACACTTTAAGGGTGTGGTCAAAAGAGAAGTAGCTTTATGTGCTGCTTTTTTGCATTTCTACTTCAAAATTCATACTTTAGTGCCATACTTTGCGAGTTCACAGAAATGTTAATATGTTACAATTGTTGCAAAAAATTTCAAGTGTGAGAAAAAAAATTTCTTTTGCCCGGCAAAAACCCTTTATGTGCCGACGGACAAAGTGTTGGAGGGTACAGCGCTCCTGTACCCACTCATTGGCGACGCCTCTGTCTGGGGCAGATGCCGGCAAGATAGAGTGTGGACTTCTTCAAGAATAGGGCTTATTAACAATGTTTACTTCAAGGGAGGGGGTTTATTAAATGGGGCTAATATGAGAGGGGCCTATTAAAGGATTTACCATACACACGAAAAAAATTGGTTAAGCAGGGCATTGATAACTGAGGTATGCAGTATGGTTGATAATTGACAGGTCCACCAAGAGTTTGTGAAGGCCCTGGAGCAAAAGTAAAAGACGAGACCCCTGCGAACAAAGCCAGCAGAAAATTTTGTGACCACGTCCTTTAGAAAAGCTTGAATACATTCATTTGTTCAAAATATATTACTTTTTTAAGCGTGATTTTGCTCTTGTTAAGATGTTAAAACAGAATTAATTACTTTATCAGGCTCAATGTATCTTTTTTTATAAGAGTACTTTTATAAGAACACGAGCCTCAAAAGTGGTCAAAAGTTAAGAATAAGGTGAGGCTGAGCTTCTGCAAAATGCAATTTTGAACAACGTTTTTTTCAAAATCGAGGAATTTTAGCGATGTGTGGGTGCTTTTTCGGTGAATATTCAAATTTGTCAGCAAATTAAGGCTGTCTCACTCACTTTGTTGGGCCAAAACCCCTCCTTGGAGCGAAAAAGCTAGCAATAGCACTGCTTACACCCTCTTAATTTAAGAACAAATTAAGAACAATCCAGCCTCAGATTTTCGAAAAAATTAAGAACAGTCAGCCTGAACCTAAGTTTATTGGTTCTTATAAAAAAGAGTTTAATTATAAAGAAAATAGGACTATGGTGTTCGGGCTATTTACAAATTTCCATTAGGTAGGTACAGTAGATTTACTGGTCGTATGAAAAATTTCTCACTTAAAGTTGGAATTTTCATCCTTACACGCCCCTCCAAAATTAGCAACTTGTTTTTGTCCCTGGTTTTGATGTCAGGATGATTTGCACATCTGGATGTTTAGTTTAGGATGCTTTATGAAATATTTCATCTTTCAGAGAGCAATTTGTATAGTTCATTAAGCCTATTCAATATTTCTTACGGAGGAGGACAATTAACTTTACAAGAAAGAGGACGCATAACTTTACACTTACAATAGTTTTATACGAAGCCATCTTGCATGTGTAACCATTACTACAGAAGCACAAGGTTGGATCCTTGCTGTACACCACAATTAGCGTACCTCGAATAGGTTAGCAAACTAAGACTATATCTGATGACAATCCAACTTTCTAAGGAAGAAACTGCTTGTTGCTTGTCTCTGCTTGTCTCTTGCCTTTAATATACCAGGCTCTTATTTAGCAATCTCTGAAAAGAGCTGCTCTACAGAACGTTCGTTTACCTTCTGTCCGGCTAATGAACCGAAATAATAAAACTCTTTCAATAAGCAAATAAAACTTAGTAAAAAAAGGCATGGTCTGGATCTAGATGTTCAGTCTTAGGGAGCATTGTGGCGTAAAAACGATAGGCAAGGAGATTTGATTTACTACAGTTCCAGCCTGAAGAAAAAGTACCTTAAAGACTTGATTTTTCAATCAATTAAATAAACTTGAAAAACTTCAATAGCTAGCCGGCCTGTCAGAATAGTATGACAATGCTCTACAAGATTACACATGTCTACATTCACTTCAGATCGGTATGCAGTCAAAAAGCGTGCGAAACAGTTACAATTACAGTCCAAATTTGCTTGTTCGGCATGCACTTTTGGTTCGGTGTGCTGTGCAAACTAACTCAGTAAAAACTACCGTCTCCTATCTTGAGATAACGTATTTTTTATTTTGATGGTGCTTGACGATCAATTACAAGACAAACAGCAAAAAAAACAGCAGAAAATGCTTTTCCTCTAACTAAGCGATTAAAAGTTGACTCTAGTATAAATGATAAACAATTAGGTAAACATGTTTAATTAAGTCGCGCATGAGATCGAATGCAGAAGTTTGTGAGAAATGCTATTACATCGGGCGTCATCCAAAACAAATATTGTGGATACTGACAATTGGATATATGAATTCTATGTGCAACCAACTATTAATCACCTACTTTCAGACAACATAAACCTAGGATAATCATTAAGCAAATCACCCGGAAACTAGGTACATCGATTTTGTAAAGTTAACCGCAAGGTGCTTTCTTGCTTAAGAAATTTTGACTAGGATAGTTCGTTAAACACAGCAGCAAATGCAATACAAAGCTTTATTTTCTGACTTCTTTTCATGAAAACTATTGATTAAAAACATTTTGTTAATACCATCATCTGCTTTAAATCACATCTAACAGGCGGATTTCCAATCACGAGTGGCTAAGTACGAACCTATCGACCGAAATTATGATCACTTATTTCCTGGCCTTCGAAATTTAATCTATTGCATTACAAACCATGAAAGAAAACTTGATGAGAGCAGCTGATTTAGCAGCAAACACAACATCTTACATTATTTGGCAAAGTTTTTCGCAAACCTATTTAGGCATGCTTTGAATAAATATTTTTTGGAATAATTTAGGCGGATTTGTCATAATGATGAATGTTCACATCACGCTACAATTTGCATTGCAATATCAACCAACTTTCAAGCATTGATACTTGTGGCGAGAAATTCCCCGGAATAGTATTTACCCAGAAATAAAAATTTTGGAACAAAAGAATGTACACAAAAGCCAAATTCCACATCCGAAATTCACACCGTGAACCTTTTACGGATTAACAGCTTAGAATGAAACAAAAGTATTGATAAGTATATGAATCTTTTGTAAGTCTTCACAGGTGCTAAGACATACATTTGCTTTCATTCAATTCTTACTGTAGGTTCTCTGTGCCTTCATCAAGAAGGAATTAATGATAACAAGAACAATGTTATCAAATGTATATGACGCAAATGGTTAAGAAATCAAGTACAAAACGCAATAATTTTAGGAGTTTCAGAATCAGTATATAACAGTAAAACATTGTTATGTTCAAAGCAACTTGTTCCAAACGCATGGCATAAAATGGGTCGCAAACAAGGTTACAAAAAGCATAAAACAAAATGTGGCCATTGGACTGAACAATACTTCATCTGATAATAACTTTTTATTTCGGCTTTTGTAATTTTTAATGGGGTTGACTATACCAAAAAGCCTATTTGAAAGCTATGCTTTATAAGACGCTACTCAGAACAACAAAACCAGATGGATGATCGAAATGAAAATACAGTCGGCTCCGATGAAAAGAATAGAGTTGAAGGCAACATCTCAAACCTACTCAAATCTCAACTTTTGAAGAAACATTATGCGACCAGAAGTCTGCAATTTGGGAAAGTATAAGAAGTAACTGGCTGAAGCAACCTCCCACTGTCGACAGTGCAAGTGATACAACAATGTAAACTCTAGGACTCCTCAAAGATAAAGCAATTTTTGACAACCAGGCTTATGATTCTGGCGTTTATTTGGATAAAACTCTCTTACATCTTAATTGGCATTACGAGGGATAGCATATACGTTTTTATTAAGAATAAACTCAAGTTCATGCAAATTCTTAGTGACATATTTCCACAATCCTTCTTGAAGAGTTGTTTTGAGGGATTTTTCTCATAAATCGTACAGCCATGGAAGCAAGGTTTTACTTCCTAAGGGGGGAAGGACACTACTTGTCATTTCCATAAGATGTTATTAGCTGTTAAAAGCAACAATTTTGTTATACGATGTTCTGTAAGGTGTTCCAAAGACGTATCCATGATTGCAGTAACAAGGGCTCTTGATCCCACTTGAAGCTAAATTATGTATTACATAGGTGAGTAGTTTTGTCAGCTTCGTTGCGCAATCAACAACGATGTACGTTGGAGTGAAGATTAAGTGAAATAAGTATTAAAAAGCTCACAGACAGACTAATGTATACAGAATATCGACAATAAATCGCTTCACCTGCTCGTGTTTGTTTGCAAACGAGACAAGCGCGACGAGCATGCTCTGTGCTTGGATAGCTCCTGATTCGTGCTCATTTACAAAGACTGCGAGAGCGGGTAGCACGTTCAAGTGTTACGTCTGGTACTTCGTTAATACCATAGAAAACAAATGTATTTGATTAAATATTGGGTGATATAATTACGGCTTGATATTACGGTGGAAATGTCCATCCACAGTAGACATTGACGAGAAATGATTGAAATGAACCATGAAGTACGACCAGTAACTTGCAAAGGGATCAGTTTCAGAACATTGTTATGCAGAGGACTGAAAGAGGTAATAAATCCTTGATATATCCTTGAGCAAATATTCCCAAGACTTTAAAGATGGATGAGTGTTGATCAAATCAAACATTGACAAATACAGGAAAGAATTTTTTCTTGTATGAATCAAGAATCTTCAGAAACGAAACTCTTCATTCTTGATACAATATATTTTACACAATAAATTCTTGATACAATACGTCAATTGCGAGTGGAAAGATTAACTAATTCACGCTGACAAAGTGAGTAGAGTTGCTATTTTCGCTGATTACTTAAGTACAATTTACAAATTAGTTCTCTAAAAAAGTGAGTTAATATAAACTTGCTACATAAAATCTCAGTTAAAAATTTAAAATCCCTGCAAAGATTTTGGCTGCATACATTCTACATTCATGTGATGGGTTTTAAGGTAATTTCACTAATTAACTGATCCGTCTGATCCGAAACAACAGTTACAAGAAATACCTTACATTGTTAAAGCAGGGAAGGTTTATTTGATCAGCGGAGTCTTGGAAAGCTTTGGCTCTGGACAAACTCTTACGATATTGGCAGTGTAATGAATGCAGTTAACGCTGTATTACATAAGATACAATTGATAACTTCCAGCTAGAGCAAGTAACGGAAGACCTTTAGTCATTTGGAAAGTCAAGGAGATCAAGTTTTATCTCATGGATAAAGGAATGGCTATATAAGAATTCTTGCCAAAAGAGTAGATACCTTTTGAATTCATGATTCTGGCGGTGTTATATAAGACTTCATATTTATTTTATCATGATTGGCATTTGGCTTTAATGTTTACTCCTTAGACAACCGTGGATTGTTATTGGATAAAGACGCGGGCTTCAGCATATCTACATAGCGCAGACCGTATGTTTGGTGTTCTGTTAACAGTTTTGAAAACTAGTTACAAATAAGAAGATATAATTGTAATCACGAATAGTAATATTTACAGCTTATTTACAGGTGCGAAGTCAAGCAAAATGATTCAGTATTTCTGGAAGAATTAACTACGTGAATTAAAACCTTTGCAGCGCTGACTTGATTGTTAGCCTCTGGATCCTTGCTTTGAGCAACAGTGTGAGCAATCGGAAAATATTTGAGTAAAAAACATACAATTATCTCGGAATCGAGATACCTATTATCAACAGTATACAGAAAAACGAAGTTGTTTAGTACCATCGTATTCATGGTTGAGTGGTAAACCATTCACTGATCAGTTTAAACCATTGGCAATAGTCAGTAGTGATTAAAAGAATTTAGCATTTTGGATACGTCATGTTTGGGAAAGGACTCCAGAGCCATGTGCATTCGGAATATGATAAAACCAACTAGAACATTACTGAATACAAGGGACTGGAGTGAAAAAGGGAAAATAAAATATCAAATTAACCGGCCTGGAGGACTTGCGAGTTCTGAAGACATTTATGAGACAAATCTCGCAATTGCTTGTTGCCTGACAAATACATAGACAAGGAGTATATACAGCTTTGGAAAAATGGCATCAGTCTTAACAGATAAAGCAAAGACTGCATTCTCCATCACGGGAATATGCTTGTCTTTGACAGGTTTGATACTCAACATTGTGGGCATACACGCTCTTATAAAAACAAAACCACGTGGAAACAAACAAACATTACTACTGATAAACATAAGCACGATATCAGTGTTTTTATGCACGCTGTTTATTCCGTCGTGGCTACTCTGGGCGCTTGTTTCCTTTCCAGGGTCACAGAAAATCGAAGAATTTCTTTTCATCTTCGAGACAGGGTTTTACATGGCTTACACGACGAGTACAATCGTGTTAACAATCGATAGATTCCTGGCGGTTGCTGTTCCCTTTAAGCATCGTACAATAATCTCAAACAAGTTCGTCATTGGGTCTGTCTCAACATGCTGGTTCCTTGGCCTATCTAGCAGGATTCCATTTCTTATCCTGGACTATCCGAAAAAGATGATTCATATGGTTTATTTTGATATCTCAATCAACTTTATCAACATAATTTTCCAGCCTGTAACCTACGTATACATACTTGTTAAATGGCGGCAAAGACAGACTACGATCAATAGCTCAAGATCTCCTTCGATAAACACAAGGCGAGTGTCCATACACGATAAACGGGAGGCTATGATGCTGAAGATAGCATTAATGATTTCGCTTAGCTGTTTGATATCATCTGTGTGCGATATCATTTACGCTGCCATGGGAATGTCAACGCCATCGTCTAACACGACCATATTTTCTCCAATCGGCTTGCTGCTTTGGAACCTTGTTCCTACAACTCAGTCACTCTTTTACATCATAACGAAACCTGAAATAAGACAACTGTTGCTTAGAAAACAGCGCAACACACCAGAAATTGAATAAAGGAAGTGAATGACTCTTGTTTGTTTACTGCACAGTCCTTTCGGCTACCATAAAGATACGAGGAGAACTTAATAAAGAAGAACAAACTTGTGCCTATGGCGGAACATGAAAAAGATTTACTTTATGTTATGCAAATGTTTTTATGCATAAAAAATCTATAGAAGCACTTGTGACTATATTATATTCATTTGCACTGGTAGGATCGTATCTAATACCAAAACAAAACTCACATTCTAAGCAATTTAAAAAGGAAACATAAAAATAACAGTTAAGTTATTACAAGCTTTTGGCATTGGGTATGCATTTTGCCTTCAACCATAGGATTTTAGTTTAAGATTATTTTAAAACTGTGTTTGTAGAAAAAGTTTCAGGGATTGGAAAGAATAATAAAGTTGTTTGCCTTTTCAATTTACCTGATTTCACCTCAGTACTTTTATCTATTCTACTGAAGACATTGACTAATTTTCTGGACTTTCAATAAAGCATAATGCAATTCATATTATTAGGATTTGGAAAATGTAGGACATTTGCATCATAGGTGAGCATGTAACTGCAAGTAGTAGCATTAAATATAGAACTGAGCTCTATACAAAAGCAACATGTTATTGAAAATTAGTGTTCACTGACTCTTTGGCAAATTCTATGTCTTTGATGTTGAAATGATTAGATGACATTTTAAAAATCATTAAAAAGTTATATGCAGTTGTTTTGTTTGTTGTGATTTCTGATGTATTAATTCTTTATATTTAAGAAGAAGAGCTTGGATAGACACAACAGAAAAAAGTGAGATAAATGCAACATTAAAGTAAAACAGAGGGGGTCATGCACAAAAGAGTTATCAGATTACTCTAAATAGCCTATTTGCAACTTTGTAGAATTATTTTTAAAGGAAGTAAAAAAGTGACAAGCTTTATACAAAACATGTTTTGTTTGAAAAAATCAAAAAGAAAAACACAGCACTAAAATTATAAACAGTTTTTTGCCCACAGGCACTTGTGAAGAGAAGTGCACCTGAACAATTTAGATTCGATTTAGATTAGTTGTATGTGTAAATATCCATATATATATGTATAGCTAGAAGCAATATCGAATTAAAATAAGGTTACAAACAAACAAATAAACAAACAAACAATGCATAATAACATGCATCTTTCAGTGGTAACGATGTATGAAAGAAATGCAGTGGATGCAAGACTCAATATTGCATCATCTTTGATGATGCAGTCTTGATTGTATTTTGATACCATCAACATTACATAATTGGATACTTTCTTAAACTTTAATAGAACAAACCATGGTTTATGAAGAAAATACTTATCTTACCTTAGATTTCTTTCAGCTTCTCAACAGTCACATAGTATCCTGCATATATAACTAAACTCCATGCAGTCAACACAATAAGTGCCAGAATCTGGTGAGGAAGAAATACCAAAATAATACAAAACAAAATAGATATTACAATTCAGTCAGAATTATTTTGCTTTGCATTTGCCATGCCTTGGCATCCAAGGTGCTGAAGGTCCACTGGGGCATTTGCTTAGGTACGCTGAAAATATGGATAGTTAGTGAAACTGTAAATCTTGTAGGCAAGACGAAGAAAACTGATTAATAGAGAAAACTGAGATATATGGGTCTTTCTTTCATTCCTTTTTGTGTCAACTATGTATGTGGCTTCATGTTTAGCACTTCAACTAACATTACAGTTTTACGTAAGCCAAACAAGTTTTTTCGGGTTGCACACTGAATGCCGAAAAAAACATGAGTGTATGCTGAAAATTTTCAGGCCTAAGTACATGGAATGCACCCTGCAATTTGGTTTCAACGGTTCCAGGACAGTGTAAGGACAGTGCAAGATCTTAGCATAGAACTGTTCAAGTGCGTAATTTTCTGAATGAATGGTTAAGAACAAGTCTACAAGCTTTAAACAATTTTATAAACCAAAATTACACCCTAGAAATAAGCCAGCTCAAAGCTTAAAAAGGGATTTTTGTTGTAAATTTTCTGGCAAAAAAGCAACTGTTTATTTAAAACCCAGAATAAACCTGGTAGGAAAATCTCTCCTTACAGCTTGACAAACCACTTAAGGCGACTATTAGATGCAAAGGCATTCAATCTGGGCTTAATCAGTGCTGGTAAGTGCATTTTCAGCTACAATTCTCTGGGCTGATTGGTAGAAACAATCAAAATATAAGTGACCCGGTCAAACAAAGGCTTGATGGCTCTGTTCATCTAGTAACTTGAACTTGATTTCTTTTTGTTAGAAACTTGATTTCCTTTACAAAATGGGATCCAAGACTGTACCCAAAGCAAAATTTGGATGTAAAATTATATTTATACTCTGTATAACATGAAGATTCGCTTACCAAACCAAAGACAAGCTGAAAAGCTGACCTGGTCATAATTAAAGTAAGATTGTCTCGCGGACAACAACAGTACATGCAGCCATTTTGGAAATAATATAGCCTCTCATTCAAGTTCCAACTCATACTCAATTACTCCACAAGTCCATACCGAACCCTTATATTCCACTTAAATAATGAATTGATGTTAATATTGGAAAAATAAGCCGTCGTTCGCAAATTCCAAGCGTTTACAGTCGCGGTGCTTGCTGTTGTGTTTTCTGTCTCTTCGAAATTCCAGAAAATAATGATTGATCTGCTTTATAACGGATCCAGCAACAATGTTTAGCCACTCAACGCATAAATTTCTTAACACATTTGTACAAAGATGTGATTTAGTTACTTTTTCTTTGTTTGTTTACAGAAACTGCTATGAAATATCTAGGCCAAACTCTAGAAAAAGCCGAAAATAGGTCATAATTCAATGCTTGGATATTAATAACAGAATCTAAATATGGTAACCAATTTTTGATTTCATATAATCATTGATATTTTTAAACTATTTCAAAACGACACTCAGGGGCGGTCTGGCGTCAAAATCGCAGGGCGGCTAGAAAACTCAAGGGCCTGGTTTAGGGCGTGGCGGGAAAAATTGAGCCACACCCACTAAAATGTGGCTTAGAATACGATCACTTTGGGCTTTAGTCTAACTTTCAAAATCTGCAAACCACTTTACATCATTTGACACCTAAATATTTTGGCACCTTTTCAGAGTTTCAAATACAGTCAATTTGACTGAGAATCTTCTTCCCAAAGCAAATTCTGAAAAGAAAAGACATTAAAGTTTGGCATTTTCTGAATTTCCAAATAGGGTGATTTAAAATATTTTTCCGGGGACAACAGGGATGGCGCCACCTGGGGTGCTTGGGGGGGGCAAGAGCCCCCCAAAAAATCATTGAGCCCCTCCGTCGGCACTTTTGAAAAATTTTAAGCAATGTCGGCACTTTCATAACTTCCACTTCGTGATTTTTTTTATTTTTTTCATTGTTTGCTTTTTTTCACTTTTTTTTCATTTTTTGAACTGGAATTGCCACAGCGGAAATGGTGTGATATTAGATCTTTGTTGGTGGTTCACTCACTGTCGGCACTCTGACATTACAGACCCCCCCCCCCCCCGTGCATTTCTTTTCTGGCGCCATCCCTGGGGACAAGCCTCCGTTTTGCTTGCAATATATTTCCCCATTCCATCATACATTGCATGAGATTTTAAGAATGAATTATGACATAAATATACTAATTTGATAATGGGCTATGCTCGAAACGTCATTTATTAATTCGTTAATTTTTTCAAGTATAATTCCTAGTTTAATTGAATTATGACATAGTTTGCAGTAAACTGATTCCAGCTACACAAATTTGAGACACACTTTGCTTACCCGACATCTGTCCTGACCGTGTGCAAATTTTTGAGCCATTCGATTAGTTCCTTGGGTACAAAATAGCTCTTTCGTACCTGTATGTAGAGAAGTTGTAAGTCCGTAGAAAACGGAATTTTAGGCTGCGTTTACACGGGGCCGGCCGAATATTTGGTCGGTCAAATATTTGGTCACTTAGGCCTTGCGTTTACACGGGGCCGGCTAAACGACCTCAAATTAGGTCACTTAGGCGCGCAAATATTCGGCCACCTAGGAAAGCGTCCTTCTTGAAACTTGGCCGGCCGAATTCGCAAGCGGCCTCGTGTAAACGGTTATGGCCGGCCAAATATTTGCACGGTACCAAAAAGAGGGTGTCGATGCGTGCTACGGAGGCAAACACAAAATGGGAAATTGAAATTTTGGGGCCGAAATTAATGTATTGTTGTTGGTTAGAGTCACTGGTTAGATTTTGCGTTTGTAGCTTGTGCTTTGCTGAAAATATGAATGACTTTCGTCGAAAGACTCATTTTGAAATTAAAAAAAAAAAGCATAGCAAACATCGCAAATTTCCAATCATTGATAGCAGTTATGTCAGCCATCCTCTTTAAACAGAATTTTGTGAAGAGAGCCCAGGAGAACAGAGAATGAGAGAAGTTGTTTTGTTAGCTCTTTGTTCACAATAATTTTTGGCTTCAAGTTTTTGACACATTGCACAAGTCATAAGAATTAGGTCACTTGAGCGGCCCCGTGTAAACGCAACGCCTAAGTGACCTCATTTGTGGCCGGCTTCAAAAGCAGCTTTAAGATGAATAAGCCTGTTTGAATAAACACAGTCATATATTCGATCAAATATTCGGCCGGCCCCGTGTAAACGCAGCCTTACTGATCGCACTTGCAAGCTACACTCGTAAACCACAGTGATATCCGGGTCAAGTCACTTGAAGCTTTAAGATGAATAAGCCTGTTTGAATAAACACAGTCACCACAACCGCAAAGCAACGATAATCGGTTTAACAGGTTAAGAGATTTTCAGACCTCAACTAGTAGTTTTGATAAAGAAGTTATGGAAACTTCCATTTACATGGAAATTTTTGCATTTTCAAAACTTCTGCTAGTTTCAAACATGGTTTTAATTGTGTGTCTTAAAATTTCGGCTCTAGACGACACTAGCATAACATGCTCTGCAAAAGACATTGAGGAACTGTGCAATGACTTAAAAACTGAGGGTAAGAACATTGCAGAGTGGATGCGGCAAAATAAGCCTAGTCTGAATACCAATAAAACTGAATATATAGTCATTGGTCATAAAAGACGAATTAACCATATCCAGGGGGAGATAAACGTGGAAATAAATGGAGAAAAAATCCAACGAGCCCATGAAGTAAAATATCTCCGGGTCACTATCGATGAACATGCAGTACAAGGGGCTCAAGCGTAAACTTAAAAGTGGTCTTTCTTCGTTGAGGAAACTTAAAAACATACTCCCACAGTCGAAATTGGACCAGGTTTACAGGGCACTTTTCGAGAGCAATCTAAGATACGGTGATGAATTATGGGGAAGTCTGTCCGCTACAAAGCTTGAACATCTTCAGCGTCTTCAAGACAGGGCTCAAACATTAATTGAAAGTGCTAAATTTGAGGACGGGTGGATCTGTGAATGGCTTTTAGTTTCCAATCTAATTAAATATGACAGGGCCATAATGACGTACAAAATGATGAATGGTTTTTGCCCTGACAGCCTTAAAGGTAAAGTTATTACTAGATCAGAGATATCCAGGTATTCGACAAGGAATCAGCTTGATATTGACATCCCAAGGCAAAATTTGGAATTCTCAAAAGGAAGTTTCTTTCATTCTGGGGCCAAAACATGGAATGAGATACCAAGAAACATCAGAATGAGCCCCACAATTTCCATCTTTAAAAGAAACTTGAAAGGACTCCTGCAAAGTTAATAAACTCGCTAAACAAAACACGATCCCTAGGTAGAAAAGCAACACCTTTATTTCATATAAATTAAAGAAGTAATTGTAATAGAAGTAGCTATTTTATTCGTATTATAGCTGATAGAGAATTCGTGTGTAAAGATTTTTGAAATGAAATGAAAAATAGAAAGTGGTGAAATCGAAAAAGGGTTTCGTCCGGAAAACGTTAACCGTAACCTTAGAGTCTAATAGAAAGCACAAGCTGTGCGAAAAGATGCAGAAAGCATTGGCGCCTTTTCAATTCGCAACCTTATTCCGCATGCGCAGTAGAAAAGATAACCGGGCTCAACCCTCTTTCGGGTTAACAATACTTTATTTCAAACCAATTGAGTTTCGTTCGTCCGGCCGAGTCAGCCCGGGCCGAGTCAGCCCGGGCCGAGTCAGCCCGGGCCGAGTCAGCCCGGGCCGAGTCAGCCCGGGCCGAGTCAGCCCGGGCCGAGTCAGCCCGGGCCGAGTCAGCCCAGGCCGAGTCAGCCCGGGCCGAGTCAGCCCGGGCCGAGTCAGCCCGGGCCGAGTCAGCCCGGGCCGAGTCAGCCCGGGCCGAGTCAGCCCGGGCCGAGTCAGCCCGGGCCGAGTCAGCCCGGGCCGAGTCAGCCCGGGCCGAGTCAGCCCGGGCCGAGTCAGCCCGGGCCGAGTCAGCCCGGGCCGAGTCAGCCCGGGCCGAGTCAACCTGGGCCCAGTCAACCTGGGCCCAGTCAACCTGGGCCCAGTCAACCTAGGCCCAGTCAACCTAGGCCCAGTCAACCTAGGCCCAGTCAACCTAGGCCCAGTCAACCTAGGCCCAGTCAACCTAGGCCGCAAGGGCAAAATCATCCCAGATCAACCTTGGCTAAGTAACTTCGTGTTCGCACTACAGAAAATATTACTTGGGTTCACTTTACCCCTTACCCAGGCTGAAACAAGGTTCGATAGAATAGTGTAGACAAGACATTTGACATTCATGACAGGGTCATACATAAATGATATCACCTATAATTTAAAGACTTTTATGCCACCTGCCACCCTGTCTCACCATCTCTCTGAACCCCTCTATTATTTTGCCAATGACATCACTTCTCAAACCCCCCCCCCCCCTTCAGCCGCTATTTATTCATTTGGAAAGTAGAGCAAAGCAAAAAAGCATAATTTCTTTTTTATAAAATTTTTTTGCAGATCTAAAGTTGCGAAAACAATATTTTTAAAAAGTTGCGAACATTAAAACAACTCTAAAAGATACCTTCTTAAGCCTGCCTAGTTCGGGATTTCTCCAGGCTCCGAGTTTTCAGGAATATCCTTTATTTATGCTTCTTTTTATGCAAATTTTCGTCCATAGTTTTGATTCATGTTTTATCTAATTAATCAAGAAAATAAACAAAACTGATTTTCTCTACGATGTTCGTTGCTTCAGTGTTTAGTCTATAGAAACTAACAACTCTTACAAATCTGAACGCGTTTCCAAGATATGGTGAATTTTTTAGGCAGCTACTGCGATCGGAGAAAAATAACTCACAGTGCTGACTTACAGCTAAAATTTAACTGTACCCAAGAGAGGAAAATATTGAATGGTGTAACCTGTTATTAGAATGCATTGAGCATATTCTGTCTACGCAAAATTGAACTGATAGAATGACTGATAATACATTTACAAAACTACAATATGAGTACAAGGAAGAAATAATGTTCAAAATTGCTCGGAAAAGTGGAACAAATTCACTTGAACTCTTCGTCCGACGCTTCATGATGAAAGCAAGAGAAATTATTTCCAATCGAAAGCCCGGTTTATACTACAAAAAGCTCCCCGGGTTCAACCTTTGTTGAGTTCACCCAGGGTAAACTCTCTTCAATTTGTATTCTAAACGGAAAGTGGGTCTAAACTTGGTTTTCAAACGCAATTGTGAATCAGCCCGGATTGAGTCAACTGCCAACTCTGATTCTTTCTTGAATAATTTTGAAAGGTTTTCTGCCGAACGTTACGTTTCTTTTCACTTATATTTTTTACCTCCCCTTCCTTTCTCTTCCTGCTTTCTCCAATTGTTTCTACTGATTTCCCTCCCATTTCTTCAGCCTTTTCCATTTCTGCTGTTTGTTTTTCTTTAACTTGCTGGGATCAATGATGTATCAAATTTCCACCAGTTTTTGCTAATTCCTCGTAATTGTATAATTTATGGAATGGTTTTCCGAAATCTTCAAAAACGCCTAAGACTTGTGATTAACCAAGACTTATGACCAGCGCAAATTAGTTTCTTCACTTATGACTAATGCGAATTATTTCAAATGCCTGATATCGAATAGCTGAGAGGGTTCTCACTTTTGAAGCATTAACTGAGTACAATCCTATGTTCTTTCCATTCAGAATGGTTGTATCTGGATAAGATTATCGATGCGTTGGCAGTTGGGTATGGGAACGTTCACATATTACCTAATCAAAGATGGAGGGAGGGGGTTCACACAAATGTTTACGGTCATAATGATCAATAAATGATGTAAATTAGATGATAATTTAGGGGGAAGAGGATTTTTCCAATGTTGCCTTTGTTATGTAATTTGTGCATGTTCCTTTCTTGAATGATAATGCTCTTTCCAGGACCTATTTTAGTGTGCAGTATTACACACTTTGTGCAGTATTTATTTAAAAACGTGCAGTATTGATTTCGAAAATGTGCAGTATTGAATTTTGGGATTTGTGAAAATGTCTTTTTGCGGCTATCCCAGATTCCCGCTTTGTTCACAAAATGTGAATTTTCCTCGTCACTTCGATATAGAGTTCCATTTATTGTAATTCTCGTATAACCATCGGAAAGACTCTCTTATCAAAACTCAAAACAAAGCGAAATGCCCAGAACCAAAAACAAAACATCTCCTGTAAATCTCAGCATTGCAGTAAATTTCGTAATTTGATCTTGTCGAAGATAAAACATTAAGTAATAATTTATCAGTTGTCCTATGATGCTCTGGGCATCTAGCAGAAGCTCATTCAACTTAACTAAAATAAAGATAAAGAGCCTAAAAAAACTTTTTAGTTAATAGATCACCTTTCTTCAAACAGACCCAACAACCGCTGTAATGTATCGGTCGTAAAAATCGGTATTACAGACCACTATATGACATACTGTATTAGAAAATTAAACGCTAGAGTTCATGTCAATGACGTGAAATTTAAGATAGAGTCAAGCAGTTTGAAAAATTATGACCATGACTCTTTTCTTAATGACTTGCGTAGTATTGACTGGGAGATGGCTATGTCATGTAGATCGGATGACCCTAATAAGATTGCTAGAAATTTCTACGATTTCTTTCTCGCTGTCTTGGATGTGCATGCCCCGTTAAAAAAAGGACCGCTAAGACGGGGCATGCACATGTACCATGGATTTCTCCAGGCATCAAGAATTTGAAGTGCGAGAGAGACCATATTAAGAGACGGGCTTAGAGAGATCCAGCACTATGGCCAAGATATAAGCAGCTTCGAAACCAGGGGCGGTCTGGCGTCAAAATCGCAGGGTGGCTAGAAAACTCAAGGGCCCGGCTAAGGGCGTGGTGTGAAAAGTTGAGCCACACCCACTAAAAATGTGGCTTAGAATACGATTGATTCAATAAAAATTGATAATAAAGCAATACGCTAAACAGCAGCAGTATATCGACCTTACTTCGTAAATTCGGACCCAATTGGATCCATACCTTTCCTCTCGTGTAAACAGGCTTTAAAATCCCATGTAGAGTTAAGAATCAAGATCAAAACTTACTTAAATTCTCAGAGTTTCAATTATTTTCGAAGAAGTGCAAATGAATCAGTAAATTTGCCAATGACTTGCTCGTAATCAAATGAAAAGTTTTCTCTACTTTTGAAATTATCAGTAGCCCTGAATAATCTTTCAAAGGAAACTTGGGTGCAGCTAAGTGTCATCAAGCATTTATACGCGTTGTAGAGGGAAGGGTATGCTGCTAGGTGCATGTTGTATTCACTATTTTTTTATAAAAACCAGTAAATAGGTTCAGGCTGACTGTTCTTAATTTTCGCAAAAATCCGAGGCTGGATTGTCCTTAATTTGTTCTTAAATTAATAGGGTGTAAGCAGTGCGATTGCTAGCTTTTTTGCTCTTGGGAGGTGTTCAGGCATTATTTGCGAACAAAGTGAGTGAGACAGCCTTCATTTGACGACGTTTTCCATTCTGAACCCTATTGCAGCTCGCTTTTTGCCACTATTTAAAATGGCGGAAGTTAACAAATTTGCCTTTCTCAGCAGTACGCAGCATGACCCGAGTTAGACATCTAGCGCCTTCGGCGCTTCTATATCATTGCTCAGGCTCCTGCTAGAAAACGCGTTTGAGTACCTGGTTACCGTAACAGCTATTTTAAACAACCCCCCTCTTTTAAACCTCCCTTATCAAGCAAACAATTAAAATAAGCCACCCTCTCTATTAAGCCCCCCTTTTAAGTCCCTGATGTCAAACAAAGCCCGTCCGAAACGGGGAGCTGTAGCCCCCCTAATAATTTTCAAGCTGTAGTATATTTCTTTTATAACAGTGTACTGAATGAGAAGGAATACCATTTGCAGCCCCCCAGTATGAATACAATTGGCAGCCATCCCCCCAGTATGAATTTCTTTCCGATGGCACTGGGTTGTGTGCATTAAATGTGTGCCTTAAATCTAGAAGTCAGTTGAAACTTGTTTAGAAGATGTCCCAGGGTTGAGAACATTTGTATGACATTTTCATAACATAATAGTATGCATAAGGGTTTTTTGTAAAAAATTTTACATTGAATGATTAATACGCCTCCCTCCCTTTTAATTCCTCTTCTAGGATTGAAATAAGCCTCCGGGGACTAAATAGAGCTTTTACGGTATGTACGAAGATTGGGTACATATAGGAGTGTCTTAAAACAATTTTTTTTAAACATATTGCCCTATCAGTTTACGCTGTTATTACAAAGGATCATCCGAGTTTGCATAGTTAAAATAATGAAGGTGCTTGCATTTTTATCTTGATGAAGAATAAATTTTCTTTTTAAATTTTGATTAGTGGATGATGAAGCCATTTTAAAAACTTTATTTGTGAATTTTTCTGCTTTTCGCTTTGAACCTAATGTTGCCTGAGAAAGAAAGTGCGATCTTTTTATATAGTCGAATAATTACATGTACTGTAGTAGGAATGAGCAAATTGATCTCCTTTGAAATACCAAAACTATTCGTCTTTGTCTCGATAATGTATCCCAAAAGAGTATTATAGGCCTTAATAAAACGCGGGAGGGGCGGTTCTCATTGGTTTTGAAATGGCACTGTGTTTTCTAAAGCAAACAATTCTTATAGCCTTCTTAAGGGTTGTAAAAATGAGGGTCAAGCAAAGGAAGTGGAGATCAAATTAATTGCAAATATTAAAAAGGATATTGGGTGCGTTATGTCTCAGTTTAGCTAGGATGCCTAACCTTTAAGCTTTTTTAAAAATATACATGCAATTAGCCAGTGAGAAGTTTCAAAAGTTTGGAGTTTGCAACCTCTTTGGCATTTCAATGTTTTCATAAGGGTTCATTAGAATGAAAAAGGCTAGCAAAGAACATATCAAAGTTCAAGATATGTTGGACAGGCAAAGCGCGCCAGTCTAAAAGTTGGTTGGCTGAAAAGAGGGTCGATGAAAATTTTTAAGGCCAAGCCCTTAAAACGCCAGAAAATGCCCCTTTTAGAAAATACTTTCTTTTATTTCACCTCTTTTATAAACAGTCCGATTCAGAGAAGATAACAATTACTATAAAAATTGATTAAAAAAAATTAGACACCAAGAAAATAAAAAAAGGGTTCCGACTCAAGAGAACTGCTGTTTCTTAGGATCCATTAGAGTACTTTCCAAACTTCTAGAAAAAACTTCCTAAAAATTTTCTAACCTATTATTGCAAAAAAGTGGGGGAGTTATATAGGCCCCTGCTCTAGCCCAATGTCATCCTGCTAGCGCGGTGCCTGATGTTGGATGCATTTGAAAGACGAGTCCCGTTGTTTCCCGCTCTTTTGCTTCCTCTGTTATTATTTTCCTGTGCTTTTGCAAATTATGAAAAAGCAAAGCAACCTTTCCCCCATTCTCTGTTGTCCTTGTGTGAAGTAAGATAACAATTCAACTAAATGATCTACGTGAAAGATTTACAAGGTTGCCAGGTAACTGAATGTAATCGAGACTTGGCCTAGCAAAATCTCACCAAGGGTTGTTGAAGACTAAAGGAAAATGAAAAAGAATTTGTAAGTTGTCTCAGCTTCTTACCTAAAACTATTGCTAGGATCATATGGATTTTCTGTGATCTTGGTTTAGCGGCTGATTACCTTACCCGTAAATGAAAATTTATGCTTTGATACACGAATTCTCTCAGCCACTTTTTATGATTGATGTTGCCCAGAAAGAAAACTTGCAAGTTATTTGCGGTGATCCTGATGGGAAAAATTGAGTAGGATGGCCATGTCTGTTACATATAAGAAAACTTGCACTTCTTGCACAAAGCTTCTTTTTGTGGATAGTGTTTTACGAGGTTTTTGGTGACTCGTACATTGTTTTTGGTGACTCCAAATTGTTTGTTTTCAACAGTTTACACGTTGTTTTTATTTTTCAGTAGTTTACAAAGTTTGTTTTTAACTGTTGCGTTTGCCGTTTGATGAGTTTCTTCGTAAAAAATTAGGATTTCGATTTTTTCTCACGATGTTACAGAAAACTGAGCCGCAAATGTTTGTACTTTCAGCAATTTTGTACCATATTTGCTATGCAAAATTCCCTTTTCCCTTCAAAAATCCTCTTGTTAAACATATACTTGATTGATTGCAAATTCATACCTTGCAAATTGAAAAATGACAATTAATTCCTAATTCTAAAAGTTTTATACACCCTCCCTTCTTGTTGCAGAGGAAAAAGTACCTTAAGTGGCAAGAGAAGTGTTGGCAATGTTAGCATGGCTGGAAGCCAAGCCAGTTATGGCACACAAACTAAAATTGGTTTTAGAGCTTCAAAGAGTACAATGTATGGGACTGGAAGTCGAAGAAATGTTGCCATAGATGAGAGATCACAGAAAAGCACAGCTCAGAAAGCAGCAGTACAGGTAATGTTTGTCAGTGGCATGCATGAATTCAATGAAGTTCCATTATATTGATTTGTAGTCAAAACCAATGTTTAAGTATCCATTCATATCCATTAAAAAGTTGATATATTTCTTTAATCTGACAGGTTTAAAATATGACTGCTTGATTCAATATATTTTGCTATTCCATACATCTCTGTTATATCATTTGAAATGGGCTTTTCATTTAAAAATCAGGAGATTTATGATATGCATTCAAATCACAAACAGTAATATTTTAATATCAAGTGCTCACAGTAATATTTTGAATAAGTTATGCACATGAGTTGAAAGTACAGAACTGTTAGACTAGTTTAGCAAAGCTAAGGTATTTTTGTATAAGCCCCAACCCCTATTAAAATTTTCCTGAATTTTTATGTAGCTAGAAGTGATAATTTTGTCACTTAAAGCTGTATGAATCTATTTAGATCAATATTATCTAAGGGAGGGTGAAGGTAGTTCTGTCTTTCTTTGTCTATTTGCATGTTGTCTGATGTAGGCACTGGAGCTACTTCTGTAAAGATTGTAGTTATGAATGCTAGCAAATAAGGCTCTTTCTTTAGTGTAAAATATCTCCATGCATTTTGTAGGTTTATGATGAGCTAGGTCAAGATGTTACACCAAGGAGCCTTCTACCAGCCGATGTACATTCCCAAAGGTGAGATAACAAGAGCCAAAGCAATTCAAGCCTGCTTATAAAGATGTTTCTGTAGTTGTTTGCTTTTCAAACAATTTTCTAGAATTTTGAAAATATAAGGAGATATTTGCAGGTCTCTAAGCTTGCGATTTTTCATTGAACAGAACTAAAAGCAGAAGTACAGGATACAAAGCTTGTGTGCTAATCAAGTGATGTTAATGTCTTTGTGCAAAAACCTGTAAACAGTTTTATGATGCTCATCATCAAAACAAGGGCAATTCTTAACACAATTGTATCTGCTTGCCTAATTTGTATTTGTGTTATTTCAAAATATGGTATGTAAACTTGTACTGTCAATAAATTTTATATTCATTTTGCATGTCAATCTTTTTGCTTGCATTCAAAGTGATTTTATGATTTAATTGTTTTCTATGAAAATTATGTTTCTTATCTGTTGGCCTGTCTTTTATCAAAGTGCAAAAATAATTTTCAAAACTGATTTTCATAGGATACAATTTTTTCCTCTTTGCTAGTCAGTAAGAACATGATCTACCCATTTTCTACATCTTTGTAGGAAAAATCAAAGTAGCAACATGATTTTGGCTGATTCATCCTCTGTTGGCACTGTAAGAAACACACTCTTCCTTGTATTTTTCAATGCAAATTCTTACTATATCAAAATTTGTAATATTGTAAATGTTAAATGATATCATTAGAATCAACTTTTAAATATTGATAAGTTGTATAAGTCAAAGTTTAAAAGAGTCTTTTAGGCCTGAAATCCATAGGTTTGTGTTACTTTGTATTGCAAATAAGTTTAAAAGCTCCTAAACTTTTTTCTAGTGATATGTAGATATTCATAATTTTATGAGAAAGTGTTTAAATTCTGGTCCAATGGTGAAAAATTGTGGGTAGGGGTACATTCACTAAATTGTACCCCTGGGTACGCCGCTTTTTCTGGATATTTATTTATATAGATGATATTTGCTAGGATTTCCTCCGCACCCTGTAGTCAGTTGATAAGAAGATTGGTTTAGACAATTATTGTTCTGAAATGCCAATCAATCGCTTTTAGCCCTCTGAACTTGCACAGTCAATATATGGAACAAGTATGCAAACAAGCTATGCTCAAGGTTTTACAAGGTAAACAAATGTTTGTAACAGTATTAGTTTTCTGTATAATTTTAGTCATTCTTTAATTAAAGGGCAATATATTTTATCACCATCTGGAAATGTTTATTCAACACTTCTATTATTTGATTTACCCCCAGGAAAGTGACTCTTGGAAGAAAAACAAAAATTTAAGAAGCATTTACTTGCACTGTATGCAGTGAACAAAGAAAAGTAAAGCTTGTAGCCAATACTTTGTAGTCAATGTTTTTGGGGTATATGAACTTATGTACTGGGGTTTACTTATGTAGAGTGTATTTATTTCAGAAAAGGAAATTATTTCTCTTACTTCTATGAGATTTGCCATGATATTGAGATTCATCTTTACTGTTGTTATGGATAGGGTTTATTCTCAATTTATTCTATTTTATAGATCTATGATGGGCTCAATGATTGGAGGATCATCTAGAATTTCATTAGATTCAATAACAGATGAAATAACGGAACCAAGTCATACTCACGACTTTTCAACTGGGCTTACAGGTAAAAGCCAAATACATCCCAATGCAATATTTCTTCTGGTATATATTCTTTCATTTTTCACTTTTTAATGCATTGGGTCTGGTGTAGGCAACTTTTCTCCATTTTTTCACTAAAGTTTTCATATCTTGCAGGCATCTAGTGTGTTGTTTCAGTTAAATTTTTCAAATTAATGAAAATTTTTTTTATCTTTTTGTTTGTGAAAATAGTTTTCAAAAAGACCTAAAAAGTACCCATTCCATTATTTTCACCATTTTCGAATGATCGTTGCTTGTTTAGATATGCTAATAAATTTATTTATGGCCGGTTGCTTTAACTTTTTGCCAAACATTGTTCCAATTAGATGTAGTTTAATTTTTGTCTTAATTGAAGATATTCAGACGAGAAGAGCTTTTGTCAAAGAAGATTTATCTGAAGCTGATCTAGATAAAATGGTAAGTTCTTCTATATTAAACATCTATGACTGTAGAATAACAGACCATCTCAAAACCTAAATTATGCATTGAGGGTATTGCATCGGCAAATCTACAACTGATTTATTCATGTTGACATTATTCATCACAAAATGTTCATGGTAGTGGAAGCTTGTTGATATGTTCCGTGCTTTCACATTTCAGGCCTTCGTTCTTGGTTGATAGGCGTCCTCTGCAAAAGCATTCAACTTTTTGGCTCGTGGGTCTTATCGCTATATAGTTTATTTATGATCTCGGCAACTGAGCACGACTGGTTTCAAAATCAGTTCAACTTGGAGTGGACAGTCTTAAGGTCAAACATTGATACTAAAGCCTACCTGGTTCCCATATAATCGCAAGAGTCGGGAACTGGTTGCCGATCCTTTCTTCCGTCTTCCATAACGACCAAAGAGTGTTCCCATTGATTGGGGACAAGTTGACAACTGTCGGAAAGCGATAAAATATTCTGACAACAAAACCACAGGAAGCAAAAACGCGCCAAATAACTTTCCTATGATTGATTAATTACATCCAAGTGACTATTTTTTAAACAATAGTTGCGACCCTTTCTATGACCGTGTTCCCATTAAAGTTTGCATTTATCGGAAAAGTCGAGAAAGTTAAATTCAGATCAACTCTCGCGACTCAGATAAATTCTCGCAAAAATGTTTTCCCTTTAAAATCGGGAGACCAACGCAGACTATTGCAGACCGTCGTCAACCCTCTTCCGATCTTACGGGAACCAGGCTCAAAGGGTCACGTGATGAAGTATTTTGGGTGTACCGTCTCATTTTATCGTGAATCAATGCCTTTTATTCTAAAATTAATAAGTAGAACGATGCACCACTTAGTTGCTTTGCTTCAAGGAAGTTTCTGCAAACGTTTGAATGGGCTTTGTAAGGGGAAGTTGCTTTGGTTTAAAGGATATATGATTAATTTGAGTATAAGTATTACGATCCCACTGAGCCGACAGAGCTTGTTTTAACTCTATTGGCAACTTATTTTCCTATTGCAAAAGAAATACATTCCTATTTGGAGAAATTCAAAGAGGAATTTTTGCTGAGAAACATCAGCCAAGTTGGGCTTGTAGACAATGTCATTCAGGACCAGGGTTTGAAAAAAGAGTTTTCTTCCTGGCAGCAAAATAAAAGATTCAAGATTTCATGAGAAAGTTTCCAGCCACTGAAAGTGATATTATAGTTGCATGATTTACTTTCAAACATCAATCATTTTGTTTCTACTTTATTAGATGATCAAGGAGAACGTGATTGGGCAAACTCATAGTTTGTTTTCAAGGTTAAAGCTAGTAGATCTGAAAACCAAAAAAAATTAATATTGATTTAATTTCATATCAGTCATAGCAAACTAGATAGTATTGAAACATTGATGTATCTATTTATCCATTGATGTGTCATTTTCCAGCCCTGTCCATAAACGTAGTTATGATTGAATCACTCTTTTTGTAAGTTAAACCACAAACTTCTTGCATTATGATATTCAAGGAAAAAACCTTGCGTGTGTTGCTTGTTTGATGTAACTTCTAACTTTTTGTGTTGATGTTGTTTTTCAGGTTAACGTTAAGCTGTCAGAAACTGACACTATATGGCACTTAGATATGCCTGGTATTTCAGTGTCAAAAGACAGTGATATTGCGGAAGAGGTTAGGATGCGAAACAAGAAATACGAAGAGGTACAAAAATTGCTTTTAGATTCAGGATTTTGTGAAAAAGATTAGCCTGGCGTGAAATTTCAGCCCCAGCAAAAGTATACTGTGTACGTGGAAGGGAGAAAATTGATCAAAGTATATAGTATCTGTCCCAAAGGTAGTATAGCGTGTATCTGTCCCAAAGGTGGAGCGACATTTGCGTTACAACAGTGTTTTCTCTATGTTTTATGCTGTGATTGCTCTGCTTTAAATCTTCAAAGTCGAGTTCAGAACGAGTATGCCCTAATAAATTATGGCGTAACTATTGATTTTGTCTGCCTTGCAGCTACTGAAGAATCGAGCTGGAAATGACATGTATGTTGAGCGTGGTATGCAGACGTACAATAATGCACCAAAACAAAAGGAAGTGCAGACAGTGTACGTCGGTAAACAGGTCAGTTTTGCTCGTAAAACGTTTGATTTGGGGTGGTTTAAGGCTGAATCGAGACAGGCAATGGCTGAATCGAGTGCTGAATTGCAGTTCTTCAATGGAACCTTTATCCAAGTAAAAGGTTGATTGTCGATGCCAGGCTCAATTATATGCTGAGTTTGGTATATCGTATAGCTTGTCACGCGTTCCGACGCGTTCTGTTTCTTTAGAACCTCTCACATAGGTAAAACAGACCCAGGTTTAATTCCCATACTCATATAGCCTCCATTCCCCTGTTTTTAGAGAATGCAATGCGTTTTTAGGTATTTCATAGGCATTCTCTAGTTTTGGTAGTTCACTATCAAGCTACGTGAATTTTTTTCGCTTTAAATCCAGCCAGCGCACCTATTTACACTCAGTAATCGGTGCTTCGTAACTGATCATGCTATAGAAGTATGTATGTAACTGCTTAGATTCTCACTGTTCATTTCAGATTAGAATAACTCTTACCATGGGCATTTCTTGAATCTTGATGATAATGAGTATTCTTATTCCGTAGCCTATTTCATAGTTCTTGAATTTATGAAACTGATTGCAGGATTTTGGATGCATGGCTACGAATTGGGACCTTTACGACACGTTTGCCAAGACTGACCCGAAGAAGGACGGTAGGATGCTTTCAAATCCGTACATATCGTACACAACAAATTTAAACTTTTATTTAAGAGACATAGCCTGATAGGTATTGATTCCTATGACCTCAAGAAAGGCTGGTTTAATAGGAAGAAAGTCGAATTTAGATCATGCCTGTTTTCCACTTCTTTGCATCAGTTTCAATTATTTTGCCTTCAAGGTTCATAGGCATATAGACAAATATGTATTTGTCATCTCATCTTTCCATTTTATTTACGTGACTAGCATTAAATTTGTTAATGACATTGTGTGGATTTTATAAAAATGAATATGAATTTATGAAAATATTGTCCAAATATACAGATTTTTAACTAGTCATTAGATTGGATTGCTAGTCAAGAGGTTTTCCAGCACAAAGCAGTCATATTGTTGTGATTGCCATTCTATGCTCAGATCTTTTTTTTAAAACCCTGCTCGTGTTCTGGATTATTATAATGATTTATTCTCGTTCTTCACCGCTCCAACTTTTATCTGGTGCATTCTAGATGCAAAAGGAGATGGATTTATTGAAAGCCTCAGCAGACCGAGCTCGCGAGAAGGCAATCAAGAGACTGAGGCACTGCCTAATGTTGTGGACGGTGGAGATGTTGCGTTGACAAATCTTCAAAAGAGCACAAGCGTGCAGTCGTTGATGACAGGTGGGCGATTAGTTGTACAAAGCAAAAGAGCAAATATAGTATTGCACTTGGATAAAAATAAAAAAGTACCCTCATTTAAAAAATCTCCAAGCGTTTCACTGTCATCTATCGCTGAAAGCACGGACCCATATTGATGCATTGCGTGATGTCTACAGTGTAAAATTTTAATGGAAAAATTTAAGTGCAGTTAAACACGAACAGATGCAAGCGGTATTAAAGTAACTTAGCTCATTCCATGTTGATCATGCTCTCTTTTGTTTATTCTTTATTTTTATTCTTTTATTTGTTACAGATTTCTACTCATTCTGCATGATCTCTAGATTTTCTTTTTCTTGGTTTTCAGAAGTTATTTCGTATTCTGCTCAGACGATCCAATCTGAATCCATAAATAGTCGCCCAAACCACCCTTAGTCTTTTTTTTATAAATTTTGACTTCTAGACTTTTTTTCAGAAAGCAGAGCGAGTTTTATGACAACGAGTAATACGTCTGATGTTGGGGATCTGCAAGAAAGGGAGAGTTTGTCACAAGCCAATATCGATATGCAAGCTGAAAAAATCTTAAAGGTTAGTCCTTTGATTATGCGAAAACCACCCGATGGCTATTAACTCACTTGCTTGTTTTATCATAAGTAATTTTCTCGCAGCAATTTACTTTCAAACATTACTTTGAAATATAGACATGTTCTTGTGTATTTTTATTTATCATTCTGTTATATGATTACGATTTTGTGTCGTTATAGATTTGTGACTTTGCTCGCAGCTTCTGATATCATCGATATTGTATTGGTTGGGTGTGGATATATTTTAATGCATTTTCATATTTTTATATGATGGTATTATGATGCGTTTTGTTATTTTCGACCGTTTTAGTCAGAATCGATGAAGAAAAACCTATTTGTAGTGGAAAGAGCTGTCGTTCAGAATATATTCCATGCAAAGCAAGCAAGTTACAAGGGTCTTGTCGCAGTTACAGGTATTTCACTCGGTTTAAAAGTTTTTTTTAAGTAAAAAAGCCTAGGATTAAGTGAGCTTATGTACAATCAGTCTAGGATTAAGTGAGCTTATCTACAATCCGTACACAGAGGCAGTGTAAGGTATGGACATTTGTTGGTGCAAGTTTTAATATGCAACTTTGGATTTGATTAAGCTTATAGTCATATAGTTATGTGTTCGTCTGTTTGGAATTGAAAAATTGACATTTGGCATCAAAGTAAAGTTGCCTTTATCCTTTGGCCGTATACCTGTAGCCTCCTTCAACCGTTCAAAACTAGAATTAAACTGGACAATCTGCACATGCTGTTAGTCATCTTCTTTGTCTCGTTTTGTCAAGTTTGATGAATCTGACTTTTCGAATCCAGCTTTAAAATGTATTTTATGAAAAACTTCATATTCTACATATGGCAAGTTTTTGACATAATTGTATGTAGTACCTCAGTCATTCGCGGTTCAACCTTAAAGTTTCAAGTGGTATATTGTCAATTCTTTCCCAGATTCGTCTAAAGAACCTTCGGAGGAAAAAGAAGCAATCGAAACAAAGATTGGTCCAAACCTCACAAGGTTATGGGCATATTCCTGCAACATCACGAAAGGGAAAAAAGTTAACTGCATGGCATGGAACAAAGCGAATCAAGTGAGCATTCAAATTTTCTCAAAAGGAGGGGGCTGTTACGGTACTCACAGCTTTACCCTCATTAATGCTGCTAATAGGCTATAATGGAAATAACCAATTTTTCGCATGCTTGCATGCTAAACCTACTCGTTATCAAAGTCAAGGCATATTACCTCTTGGTTGTTCTTTGTTTCCTGGGCTGCAGACGATGGGCCGTCAGGGGGGCCATACCATCTCCTCATTTCTTCCCCAGAAAATAAGGTACCTAATTGAAACTGTTTTGGGATTTCTGTTTTCTTCTTACTTTTGCTCATTATCTCACGTTTTTTCTCTGGAGAGTGTGTCACGAAAAGTACTTTAGTGTGCTATGCTTCCACTTTTCCGTGCTATCTTCGAGCCCCTGATGACTGAGCAAAAAGTCATCGCAAAGTCAAAGCTAATTCTACGTTTTTCTTCCTTGTGTGAGTTAGCATTTAGTTTGACAGTCGTGTCAAATTTAAATATGATATTTCTTCTAGAGACGGCAAGGTACAGTAGCAAGTTTGTTCATATCAACGATCCGAATTTTGTTAATTGTCTTCTTGATTTTATCAAAAAGTAAGAATAGATGGAAGTGTCACTCTATGTTTGATATGATTCTTTAACTTACTTTAAATATCTGATATATATGTTCATTTCTATCAACAGTTCTAGTGGCATATCAACAATTTTTCAACGTTTATAACTACAAATCACAAATTCACCTAGCGATGGTACAATATTTCCTAACACATTTTAGTTATCAGTTTCAAATTTTTCTATTATAACTTCAACATTGAAGCCCAGACTAATTAGAGGATAATCTGAATTATAGGATCTTTTGGCAGTTGGTTATGGCAATTTCGGGTCAGATTTAAATGAAGAGGGTCTTATTTGCTGCTGGTCATTGAAGAATCCAGAAGTAAGATCGATTTATTTTCTTACTGTTTGTCTTCGTCTCGCTTCATTTTATGATTTCTTGGCACAAATTTTTTTCCATGAAAATAGCTAAACATTTGATAATCTTTTTTCACCCTGTACATTTTAAATCATAAAATAACACAAAAGTTTGATTATGTATGAAAATGGTCTAAAATGTCGCGTTTAATTTCCATATATATTTGTTCTTCCTTGCGATTTTATTTGAAATCATAGACGCATATTTTATTAATCAATGCTGAAAACTATCAATTATGATTATTTATCTCCTTTAATGCTATGTATATCTACAAAAAAGATTTCGATCTATCCTGATGATTTTCTCGTACCCTGACGATTTTTCTTAATCATTCAAAATAGTCATTAATATGCTAAACAAAAATGTACTTGAAATCTCATTGAGACCCGTCTTTCGCAGCCGTACCCTCGAAATAATTTTTTTCATTGCCTTTTTCAAGTTTTTTATTGATCTTGTTCGCTCGCTCACGTCCATTGGATTCGCCATCTTGCTTTTCACGGTCAGCGTTTTCCTGTGCAAGATCAAACATATTTCGTTATTAGCCACCGAGTATTCGTTTAATCGATCGCGCTTCTCTTCCCATGATATCGTCGCTTTGAAGTTTCTTCCATTGCCGAGCTTGATAGTGAAATCTTTCCAGATGGTAAACAAATTTGGATTAATGCACGCCCATCCTTGTGTGATCGAATCAAAATCGAAATTGGATATTACGTTAGGAAGCAATTTTAAATCTTCTCTTGATTTCTGGCTCCTTGGTTGTTGCATTTGAAATACATCACGAATGCATTGCACCCTCAGCCTCGTATTTTTCAGGTATCTTCCCCCCATGCTTGCCAGCTTTCCAAGACAATAGATAAACCCATCACAATTATTCTCGCGATTAAGGATTTCATGTCTCTTTCGCTCTGTTTGAAAATACTCAATATTAAGTCTTTGACGACTCTTCCTTGCTTTCTCCAACGCGTCTTGTAATGTTTGGCAGTTTTGGCCCAGTGTTTGCAAATTGCTCTGAGCAATATCGACTTCGAAACCTTTCTCCATATTTTGAATGAATTTTACGAAAAAATCAAAAGTTATCTCGCAATCACAGTGGCTCAATTCCTTTTCAAACAGCTGAAATGCTGGACGTAGAACCTCTGGATTTTGTTCACCACAAAAATCGATTGCATCTTCAATACTAGTTCGTGATGTTTTTATAGGCAGCATTCCACTATCCAAAAAACCTCTTGGGTTGCTATCGTAAAGCAAGATCATATGTTTTATTCCGTGTCTTAAAACAGTTATTTTTACCTTGATGTGGTTATTGAATGAGCTTTGCTTGTCCAAAAGACTCTTGTACGAGACTTTGATATGCGAACCGTCTGTTAATGTAAACTGTAGCTCTTTCATGCTTACGTGACAAAAAGGCCAGACTTCTACAGTCTCATCAATATTAATCTTGTTCAATAAAGAAAACATCTCAACCGCTATTGCACCCATACTGTTCCACAATTTAGCAATGTTAGTTTCACATATTGTCTCGAGATTTAGTTGCAACTTTTCTGCGTTCAGACAAGTCTCATACATCAATTGAATGACAATTGCATCTCTCGTCTCCACAGCTTTGTATATAATTGCCTCGACTTTTTTCAGCATAACTTGGCTATTCCAACTTGAGTAATATTTCGTAACCTCGTACAACCTTTTGCAAGTTTTTGAAATAGCAAGAAACGAACTAATGTCCAATAACCTTACAATGTTTTGGAGGCAACTCTCGTTTAAATGTAATAGGCTCATTCCGGAGATTTTTCCTTCTTTTCTACACTTTTTCTTCTTGCTTGCCAAACTGCCAAACAACATCATCTCGGCAAGACAGGAGATCCCTAAAATGCAAAGAGAAAATTCGGTTATGATGTTTGCTTTGCTTCATGTTTGAGCAATACTCATTCCCACGAAGTTTGTTTTCATTTTGCCCGGTTAGGGCTCTTATCAATGGATCTCTGCTGTGCTCATGTAATATATACGGGGGTGCTGCCGCCAAACGTTATGAGTAGTACACACGGCTAGGTCAATTTGTGTATACAAATGCAGCCACTTTAAGAGTTTCTCAGAATTGTTTCTTCAAAAGGAAGAACATGAGAGAACGGCTTAAGCTACTTTTTCTTAAAAAGGGAGAGAGCTTGGCGAAGTAAAACACCTCTTACGGAGGGGGTATAAAACTAGACAATAGAAAAATCTTATCAAATCGAAAAAATATATTCGTTCATAAGAAGTCATGGATGTCACGCATAATAAAATGTCTGTAATAGTTATAAAATTCTCAACTCTTTTCAAACTGCAGCTGCTTGCTTTTCCCTGACCATTTGTGGTTCTATTCGGCCTTATTTAATATACTTTACTTTGATTTTATATCATCCTGCTGCATGGACAAATTCAAGTGTTTCATAGTTTCAGTAGCTCTTAACTTAGCATCTTCTTCGTTAAAGTATCGTATTCCTGAAGAAGTTTCAATGGCTCCAAATAAACCTTATTTTCAAGCTGGTCATACCATATCCTATAAATCGCTGCAAAAGTTAATAAACGGTTTCTTTAAAATAATATCACTAAAGGTATATACGCCTCATTACGTCAACTGCCAAGAATAATCGTTATGAACGCAGAAAGTCGTGTTCCAACTGCCCACAAGGTGAGAATACCAGTGAGTAGACTGATTGAACATTGTCTCATTCGGTGTGGGTAGATTTTCGTGAAATGTTTTGAGACCATTGCAAAGGGGCTTTGCCTGCTGATGAACGACATATGATTCTATGATAGTCTAGTGACTATTTACATTGCATCAGACTTGCATCAGACGACAACTGCCCCCCTGATATCGCTTCTTTTTACCAAAACATGGCTGGCAGCTTGATTGAGTCCATTCAGAACGGCAATTCGCAGAATGAAAATAAACTTTTACTTAATGGTTTCCTAGTTACGTTTGCAGCAGGGCACTCAGCATCTTTGAACAGTGGCTGAGGTGCCCCCTGGCTCACTATATTGAAGCCCATTCAAAGGTCTGCACTTGTGCAGCGCTCCTTCCCCGCGGGGCTACCATTCTTATATCGAATTCTACATAGTACATTCAGCATGAATATTTATGAGACGCTTTTCGTACAACAACAGTTTACGGTGCTGTGTTTTATTTCTCAACGATTTATTTGCTGGCAGGCCTATGCATTCCATTTAACGTTATGAATATTTTACTCATTATTCATTTTTCAACTTTATTTGGCAACCTTCAGTTCATTTCGTTCTAATATCACTTATTTCGTTCTAATATTTCTGTCGTATTCCATGTCTACATAGGCTAGGACTGACTAGGCTTTTTAAGACACCTTACAGAATATCTTGAGTGAAATTGTTAAAAAAATTAACTAATAAGGTTAACAATCTTCATACCTTTCTCCTGTCGAACCGAACTGCCTATGCCTTCTGGAAGATCAGAAAGGATGAACGCTGCAATTTCCATACGTAATCTCTCTAAAAACAATAAGGGCACACACTCTTGCAACATTATTCACACTTCTCTTTTATACGTGATACGCATTTTCTTTTTTTAATTGTCCATTTATTGCTAAGGTAGTCTAGCTTTAATAGCACCCTAATAACTAATTTCTTTCATTTCTTTATGATGACAAATCATAATGTTTCCTGGTGCCATAATGCAGCACGCTTTGGGTGATAATATTTCAAAAGAACTGACATTTTAATGAAAATTAAATTTACTACGGCTGTAATAAAACTTTTGTAGTAAAGATTTATGATCGAGAGAACAATTGTGTGATTATGACCAAATTTTGAATGATTTAACCACACGGAAAATATTTGCAAAGGATTTTTTTCTAACAATTTCTGTCGAGGGGTAAGCCACTCTAAAAAAACACGTACATTTTTGGTGGAAATCCTATTATTTTGTTTGAAAATCCCCAGAAATCCTTTTGTTTTAGGGAAAATCTCTTATGCTATTTGCAATAGTGAATTGCCCCTCGATTTCTGTTACTAGTTTGCAAAACTGAGCATGGCAGCCTCTAATTTTGGAAAGAAATCCTGAATTTTCCATTCAACTAAATTCATCTCTGGGAAGATAAATCGTGCCTGTGCGCAGGCTACCGGAGCATGGGTTAATGGGATCCAAAAAAGAATCAATATATTTACGTCACTGACCGAAACCCGTAAGTCTCGTTATTTTAACATTGACATATGAAGCGGCAGGAATTATCGTTTAGCATAGTAACCAAGAATTGTGTAGCAGTTAAATTTCTCCTGAATTATTTTGAAGAAACAAATTTCAAGGTGGTAGGGTCCTAGCAGTAGGAAGGTGCTCTATTGTACATTTTATGATTCCCATATCTCCGTATTCTCGTAGTCAGCTCATTTCATCCGAGGGGCGACTCACTCTTGCAAATAGCGTACGAGATTTTGCCTAAATCAAAAGGATTTCTGGGCATTTTCAGATAAAACAACAGGATTTTCACAAAAGGTGTACGAGATTTTCTCAGAGTGATGTGCCCCCAGAATTCTTCGAAGTGAGTCTTACCCTGTACTGTTAAAGTTTTTCAGCATTATGGAGATGTTAGGTTTGGACGGAGATCTACCATCTTTTCTGCTTGATATTTGGCAAATTTTATGAAAATGTCATATTTGTCAGAAACATTAAGCTTCAGCTGTGGGAATCGAGAGACAAATCGGACCCTGGGGCAAAAGGAGAAACAATCAAAATGCGTAATAACTTCTGCAGATGTGAAATTCCTTGAACGTCAACCCTGGAATTGAATCCGAATTAACCCCACTTCTTATCTTTCGACATTCCTGAACGTCAATCGGAAAATTTTTATGTCTGCTCAACCATTAAAAAATTGAATTTTCAACAGTGCCATGGACCGAAAACAATAAGGTAATTATTGAGCGAAAAAGTATGTTGCTCTGTTCCTTGAAAATCACATCTGTTCTCAGGAAAACTGTGTAGACCGTTAAGAAAAACTCTCAAAAGCCCGCTTTTCCTTCAGAGTAATTATCGTACATCTGAAAGCTGTTCAACAGTTTATCCCAAAATGTAAAAACAGCTATAATATACGACATTCCCCGATTCAGAAAATGATATAGCGATTAAAGAAAATGTGAAATCTTGCAAATATTAGTTACCAAAACACAGTGAGTTGTGAATGCCAATTCTTCACCAAGCAGACTATCCAGCTGCAACTCAAAATCCAGCTCCGTGCCCTCCAAATTACATTCAACATGAATTCGTTATTACTTATCAGTTTTTAAAGACAGTATCGAAAGCATTCGCTCGAATTTGCAATTAAAGTTTCCACAGCTGTCTGAGAATTCGGCCTGCCCAGCAAATCTTTATTGAAAATTTCGTAAGACAGTCGCATTTAAGAAGATATAGTCTAATCCTGTTCAGCGTAAGATTCCATATCTGTGGTCAGGGGGAAGCCTATGCTTGATAATTAGTCTTTGTCTTCTGCCTGTTTCGAGTTATAAGGCTGGATTAAAATGAGGTGACTCTAAAGCATCTAGGAGACAAAGTATATGCAGTGGTGTAGTGCTATCAAAAATAAAAAGGGGGCTCTTGCACAAAATGTTGCGAAAAACAATACCAAGAGTCAAGAAAAACAATATCAAAAGTAGAAGTTTTCCAATGTTGGGCATTGAAAAGGGGGTCGCCCAAGATTTTTTTTGACAATATTGTTCCATAAATAAATATGCCATACCTAGGTGAATGATGAAATCAATGATGAGGATTGGACTAAAGCCCTGGTTAAACGATCCAACATTTCACCCAATATTTCGCCCAACATTTTTCTTTTATGTTGGAATGTGACCTAACGTTGGTGGTCAAACGATCCTACATTTCACCCAACATTTTCACGCGCAGATCCAAAAAGGACTGGATCGCGCTGAAGGCTGCATAGTTTCGCGACATTTTGGTCCCAAAAAACGAGAAACAATCGCTGCCTTCTCTATTTATATTCTCTTCAGATATTTTCGCTGTCATCGCCGTCTTTCAGGACGAGCGTCGCATCCCCTATCAAGGCCGTGGCCTAAATTCGTCCCCCTGCGCTTTCCTGTAGCTTCTCTGTGCTACAGGTTCTTCATTGACGCTTTACGCCTCTTCTTTCGCACAGAATTTGTTATCTTTTGTCATGTTGTCCATAATTAAAGTGTAACTGATTGTCAGCAAATACGATTGTTGAAACGAACAAAACCAGCTCGAGAAAACAATAACGATGCGGTGATGAATTTTGGTGCTCTTTAACCAACTGCGCTTGCGCAGAGCCAACAATGTTGGCTGAGGCGGTCAAACGATCCAACATTTCACCTAACACTTCAGAACAATAGAATTGTTGAATGAAATATACGAGAGAAATTTTTATCATTCTAGTGTGTTATGGAAGGCATCTAATTTAGGAGGAAAATGTTCTGATTAAAAAAAGGATGTTTGACAAGGTGCAATGATCAAACTATGTGCCCCTCACTGATGCACAGTACCTTTTAATTCTAGATGCAGCTTGCACCAGGTAATCAGAGCTGACAGAATTCGTTTAGCGAAAACATATAGCTTCGAGACTAAACACACATATGCATAGAAGCTTTTTTAGTTTGACTTTGCCATGATCGTAGCATGGAGCTACACCAATTGTAATGTCCCCCCCCCTGATTCTTTGAAATGCTTATACTCGCGAACCTTTTTTTTCAATTTGCTTTTGCTCTGCCCAGAAGTAAGGTCTTTGTGTTTTAATCTGTCTTGGTGTACAATCACTGCCAAAATTACTTGGAACACCCAACACTTTGCGCTGTGCTTTTCTATTTTTCATTTGTCTTCCCGAATACAACTACTTCCGCCCCTCTTTCCCCCCAAAACAATGTTGAAAGTATAGAAAAATATCAGACAAGGCACATGAAAAAGCGTACTCCACTAAAAGACTGTATGTCTCTTTTCTGTGAAAAGTTAAAAATTTGAAACACGTGGTGATTCCTTTGAGACCTGGAATGGTTGCATTGCCAGATACGGACTTTTCATTGCAGAGTCTCAGTTCCTCGGGCTGTACTTTTCCTGTCGCCTTGATTGAAGGCCTTTGCGTATACATTGCATACAATTTTGCAGAATTATGTCGGTTAAACCCACAATTTCTCGATTATGCAAAATCTCCTCACGAGGAAACTGACACATTTATCTGCTAGCGGTATTAATCTGAGGTATGACACTTTAAAGCACTGAAAGAACAAAACCAGCTTGAGGTTTGACATGTGGACATTCCAACATTTTTCAGCGACCCAAATTTCTTCACTGCACGTGGATTTATGTTTGTAGATAGACAGAAAGATTAAGATTTGGTTTTCTTTTTTCAGTTTCCTGAAAGGCTTTATCATCTTCCTAGTGCTGTCACAGCGTTGGATTTTTCGTCTGCCTTCCCGAACCTTTTGGCCGTAAGTCTTTCTGTATCAAATGGTTATATCTATATTATCCCTGCCAAAGGATCCTTGCCATGTCTTGATACCAAAGCGTTATTATAAAACTTTGGCATTCGCCGGTAAAAGTAGCTGACCCCGTAACCCTTCCCCCATAAAACAATGTTTATAGAGTTACCTATCCTACTATAATTGATGGAACGAAACCGAAACTCCGTAGGTCATATCAAACAGCAATGAAATTATTAGAGTAGAATAGGAGGATGTTATTGTTAAATTAATTTACATCAATCGATGCTAGTGTACTAGTGTACGTTTGGCAGGCATCATTATTGGCCAACTTAAATTGAGTTGTATTTATCGTGTTATATATTCCTCTGATCTTTGCCATCTGAAAACAATTAAACCATATGAACTCATTCTTGGTGTTTAGCTATTGTGAGATATTCCTGAGACAAGTTTTTTGCAACATTTTTTTACCATTGCAGTTTCAAATAAGTAAGAATTTATTGCTTAGAATATTTTTAAATTTATTGTTTATTTTATTTGTTTACTGTTGTGTATAGGTGGGACTTCGTGATGGGACAATAGCCATATACAACGTGAGGCATACGACTGACTCTGCTGTATTGGACAGCTCGTAAGTTGACATTACATGCAGCATCGCCAGATCACTGTCATATTCACGATAGAATTCACTTCTAATTCACTGCATAACCTATATGTTCATCAAGGCTTCTAAGAGGGCATGCCCACTGAGATGGAAGGGGCGATTGCCTTGAGGCCCAGTGCCACCAAGGGTCCAGTATAAATTTTAACAGAAATGTTATTTAAACATGTTATAAAGATTTAAACAGAAAAAGTCTTTTTAAAATGAAAATTACATTTTCATTTGAAAAAGAAACATTAATGTACTTATCAGGGTTTAATCATATTTCAATCCCAAACTTAAATTTTTCATTATGTTGGAATAATCAAATCGAGGGGTCCTCTGAAATAATCAAATAACACCTTTGTTGTGGCTCTCGATGGACCTCTAAGAGCATATTATATTGATGGACTATAGAGTAAGCATGAATAGAAGGGCATCCACGTGATTATTTTTAGCGAATTCATTGTGAATATTGAGCATTGATAAAGGATAAGGGCAATGATCAGAAAGTTGCATAAAGATATAACGTATATTGTCTTTTCAATATAATTTGTCCTACAATTATTTTTAAGATGATACACAGCTTGTTCAATCTGAAATGTTCAACATGACAGTCCCATCAAACTACGTCTTTAAAATGTTTTAGTATCTTTAGCGTTACCTTGTGTAAGCTCAATGTTTAGCTAAGCATTGATCTTTTTTCAATTCCTTGGCCTATCGGCTTATAGTGTCTTGGCGTTAGGTGTCCTGTCCTGCGAATCGTAGCCAAGAATCGACATTTGATAAATAACAGTATGATTGCGAATCTCCTTTTTTGTAGAGAAAGTCATGGAAAACAATCAGGCCCAATTTGGCAACTTAGGTGGATCGACCGTAATAAAGGAACGGGCGAAGACAAAGGTGGCGAGGTTTTAGTTTCTGGCTCAGCCGATGGTCGGATAACCCAATGGTCGATACGAAAAGGCTTTGAATTTCAAGGTTTGTTATCATTCGATATTTTCCAGAAGGTACAGGACCATCAACTTTTAACTGGCCAAAATACTCTTCTTCCTTGTAGGTACCCTCCCCAGGATCCAACAAAGTCCTGTTTTCTCTTATTCAAACGTTGAACTAAACTGTGCAACATTGCTACCCCGCCCTTTCGTAATTCCTTAAGTTCGAGCAGTGATTTTAAATTAGGAGCTTTTTTTTCATACGCAAATAAACAAACCTGAAGTAGACTTATGAATTGAAACAAGTGTATCTACCTCTCCACATTTAATAATAAAGGCAGTTAAAAAGAGGAGCTTTTTGCTGTAGGGCAATATATATAAACAAGTAGCAAGACCCTTAGATGACACAGGGCCTTTTTAACATAAAAACTCGGGGGCTAATTGCCTCTCGATTCCCAGGGAATAAAACAATAGGCTATTGTCCTTATAAACAAATGCTTGACCCCCTAGCTGATTTCCCTCAAAATAAGCTATGAGATAACACGAGTAAGCCAAAAACATACGAAAAGCACATCTTAGTTTACTACAGTAGATTAGTGTTTTAGGAGCAAAATTTAATTATTTAAGTCATTTAATCACGAGTATTTCAGTATTTTATTTGCGTAGGCAGGAGCCACCTACAATTACTAACTTTAAAGGCCCCAAAGTTAGATTTTTAGAAAATGCATTGGGTAAAAATTTCTGCTGTTCCGTAATCGTGAATTTTCCTTGTTTCTTTATTGATTTAGATCTGATGAAGCTGAAAAAAATGAACGTAGCAAAACAAGCAGGAAAATCGCCAACAAAAGGAGACGGGAAAAAGGGAGACGCTTTAATATCGCGATATGTCGCTGCAATGTGCTTTGATTTTCACCCTGATGATGGAAATTTGTAAGTAATGTCTCATCGATTTGATTAACGAGTTTAATACCAAAAACCGTTAGAAACTGTGGCCCATGTAATTTATGTTTCCGTATGGTCTGGCTATTAGGCTCTCATTCATGTGCGGTAGTATTATTACGTTCCATCAAATTCCCCTTTACTTTCCACATCTCCCAGTTGAGGAGGTCTGTTCTCTGGATACAAAGGGAGATCACTGCCCTAGTATACCGATATCAAATTTTACCCATTTTACCCCTTTAAAAAATTTTTAGCCTCGTCGAGTTGCAGGAAACCATTTTCATTGTGTTTTTAACATCTCCTGTTAGATGATAACTGTAATGATTGATAACGAGAGTCACATGGGTAAGTTGGGAGTGATCCCTGCCTAAGTTACAAGTACTCATTAGAGTGTTTGGGGTCCACCCAGTGACAACAAAACCATTTGCTCTTTTCTTACGCCATCAGTTATCGATACCTTACACGCAAATTAAGAACGTATTTTTCAGGTGCTATCTGTTGGTATTAAAAGCATCATATTTCCTGTCGTTCAGGGCCTGTGAATAATCTCCACCCATGCAGGGAGAAAGCGAAACTCTGATGTTTTGATTCTATTTCTTTAGATACATTGCAGGGTCAGAGGAGGGAAATATATACAAATGCTCGTGTTCGTATAACGAGCAGTTCCTTGAAACCTATACCGGTCACACAGTGAGTATGGTACAGATGTCAAGAATTTTTTGTATATCTTTGACTTTAGGATTGCTTTCAAATGTACCTGCACTGCAAGGTTGTATCATTCGTGCTAGTTGATGAAATGTACTTACTTGATTTGTACTGTAAAACTCTCCCGAACAGCGCAGTTATATCATCAAATAGTTTTAATGTATGATACTATGGACATGTTCATAAAACAATACAATAACAATAACTTGCAAAAATATGCCACCTGAAATTTTTAAGTTTAGATTTAGTACTTTTTGCTGCCTGGATGAATAGGGACAAAATGCGAGAGCTTAGATACTGGTTATTGAAGCCTTTTATGTTTGAGTACTCAAGACTGAAGATAGGGTTCAATACATAAAAGTGTGTAAACATTGACATTTTGTTTATGTGGTTGTGATTTGTAATTTCTGGTACTAATGCAGTTGCAGTTTTAGTTGTTTATTTTCTGGAAAGGCTTTCTGAACTACATGGCAAGAAGCTTTTAGCCGTTGAATTGCGCTTTAAGGCAATTTGAAGCAACGTATTCAGGCCATGCGATTGTCTTAAGAAGTTCTCTTCCAATTCTATTTGTAAAGCAGCTCTAGCTGGTGCCGATGAGAGGGGGACAGCCGTGGTAAATTTCCGGGGCCTGGATCTCAAGAAGGACCTCTGGATTCAGGCATAAATTCATATCTGTTTTGTATGTCTCCTTCATTGCCCGTGCATCTGTGTATCTTTACGGCATCTACAATGCTACTTGGATTTTTGTATCAATTATTTTGTATAATTTTTTTCTTAGGGTCCAGTTTATAAAGTTGTTTGGTGTCCGTTTCTATCGGATGCTTTCATAAGCTGCAGTGCCGATTGGAGTATTAGAATATGGCACCAGGACAAACAGTCACCAGTTTTAACTCTGCAATCAGCACAGGCAAGTGTTGTTAAAAACGTATGGTTAATTGTTAATTCAATAGCGTTGCCAAAGAAAAAAAAATTGCTTATTCATCCTTCGTTCTACTTCTGCTCCATATATCATGTCAATCTGATACCCCATTTTTATACGTTTTTCGATTTTTCTATCTCAATAGCGCCTTTCGAGAACCTTCTTATTCAAATTTTAGCTCGTGTATATGTTTCGTAGCAGAGTTCCTTATTCTAAAAATTTGAAGTTCAAACACAGAAAATATCCAAGCTTCTGCCCCTACCCCCAATAAGCCATAATTCCAGACTAAATAAAAGAGCGATTTGTAAACATCTTTTAAAAAAACATCTATTTAAATGTTACATTCATTCAATTTTAGGAAGCAGTAAGTGATATTGATTGGTCCCCGCGATCCCCCACCGTAATTGGGGCTGTCAATGACACGCAGGTGGAGATTTGGGATCTCGCTTATAGCACGTGAGTTGGCCTTCATAGAGTGAACTACTATGTCAATATTATCTTTTGAGGACAGAGCCAAAAAACGGAGGATTCCAGAGACTTTTCATGATTTGATGTAGTTTTATTATGAAACAACAATCAAATAGCAATTTAGACTTTCTCAAAAGTTAATTTCGTCGATAATGGCTCATTCGCTATTGTGAGTGATATTTATTCATTATATGCCTGAGGTGAATTATTTTACAAGGAAGTAGGCAATGAGTTCAAAGAAAGTTTCGGAAATTGATGAGAAGGGGCACCAGGTATTGCCATGAGGTAACCTTTAGCGCTCTGGTCTAACGCTGGTAAGGACCCTCAAGTGATGCCCAGGTAGCCATCCCCTTACAGACCCTTTTTTAGGCAAAGCTTCTTAAAAGAGAAGAGCTTATTGCCAATAGTATGCAAAAATGCCTGCTTAAAAGGTTTCAGATGACCCGAAATTTAGGAATAGAATTTCAAAAGTGCTTAAGACAGATAAACATCACTGAGGCAGGCCATATTTGGTGACCAATTTGTACAAAAATGCTTAGAATTTCCTATAGCTGTCTATTATTTCTATCACATTTAAAGGTTCGTTAAACATCCGTATCTTTCGAGACCTGTAATTTTTTTTTTAATTAACAAGGTTTGCAGAAGCTAGACCTCATGTTTTGGAGGTTTTAAGAAATATTGGAAATTTAGAAAAAAGCAGAAAATAATACAGGTTATATGAACTGCTTTGAGAATTTCTCAGTGACTAGGCTCACGGGCTATCCAAAGGTCTGAGTTTCCAGTCTTTGCTATGACGACACTTTTACTTGCAGTTCATAGAGTAGCTAGAGCTCTGTCAAATCACGACGTTTGGTAACATCAAGAGGAAGGACTAGGAGTGGACACTGCTCGATAATCGCGATTTCACGATGTCCTAAAAACTACCTTTGAAGCTATGAAGATGCCAATTACAATTAAGTGTTTCATTTACTTGTAGGAGATGAAGAATATTTTTTAAAAGAATTAAAGGAAATTCGCTCACTAAGGGCCTCAATGAAGCCATATATGAAAGTAATGACGGGAGCAGACTCTTAATTTATTATTTAATCATCCTCATCGTCTTTATTAACGACTTTAAGACATTAATCTTTTTTCAGGCTTGATCCGCTGATAGTTAACGTTTCGATTGACAAGAATCTTCAGCTAACCTCCATAATATTTGCTATTGATACTGAGGTAAGAGCCTAGAACATCGTGTTTTGTGTGTCTTTATTCTGTCATTACCTTTTTTATGAAAAAGTTTGGAGGTACTTAAGGAAATCTTAATGATTAATTTTGTTACAATGCTAATTGCTTTTATAGTTTCATAGTTTATAGTTTTATGGTTTTACTGCTCTTTCAAGAAAACTGATAATCTTTAAACGACCTTTCTTGTTTTTTCTAAATTGTTCAATGTTTATCAATGCCACAGCATTTATTCTGAATAATTTAGAAATGTTATATTTGTTGCGTCAGCCAAAAATTTCTTATGGTTTTATTCCTTAAATTCTTTATTAGTTTATTACGTTAACATCTAATCTAACCTTCACTAAAAGAAAAAGTGCGCAAAATTTTTTGAAGACTTTAAGGTTAAGATTGAAGTGAAATTAGTTACTACAGTAGCTTTCATTCATTTTTCTGTCTATAACAACAGGCAGTCTTGATTGGCGACAGTGAAGGACAAGTTACTGTTTACCAGCTGAGATCAATGCCGTCAATATCACCCCATCAGGTGCATGTTATTCGTAATGTTATCTTGCTTATTTCAAGAATAGTACAGTCTTCCATCCCTCCGTTACTACCATTATGGTAAAAAGTTCTTTGCTGGAAAATGAATCTATGACTTTATAAAAGGAATTTCTTATCTACAATATACTTTTATCATAGTCTTAAAAGAGAGGTTGTTCATAACAGCTTGCCTAAACAAAATGCCCTCGAATTAAAGGTAAAGTTATTTTGATAAAGAGGAAGGAAGACAGATTTGTAAAGCTGTTCTTGTTTGGTGCAGTTCTCCCAATGTTTTGAACGCAATTGCAGGTGCCCTATTTTTAATCTGTGATTTTCCTTCCCAAAGTTCTTAATCGGTGACTTTTGCAACTTTGAAATGCTTCCAGCACAAGAGTGGAACTTTTTAAAATAATGTTAACCTGTTTTTTTAAAGAATAACTGTTGCGCTTGTTTTTTGGTACATATTTAAATGTCTAACTGGTTCTTTTAGGTTGGGATTCTCTCCAAAATGATCCACACTGTGGATGCCAATCATCTTATCGACGAAGAAGATAATTATGAAAACGATAACGAGGCACCGTTGAGCAGATAATGTACCACAGAGTTGGTTATATCAAGGATTGTAAAGTTTTGTTGTAAAATTTGTAAATAATGTTCTTATTTGATGCTCTGGAGAAGATGTGATTAAGATTGTTATCTCATTTTCTATGTTTTTTTCTGGCTGTGATTAAAAGTTAACCAATAACGTTCTGCTATTCCATCGTGATTTTTGCACGCTTGTGTTTGACTTTTTTTATGCATATTAAAAGAACGCACAATAGCCCAAAATTCTTTGCTTGATCTTGCCTATACTGGGTCCTAATTCACAGCAAAGCCAAATAATTTTTCATTGTCACCTACGACCAACTTACGCCGAATATGAAACTTTACTATCATCTAATACGCCTTTATCGATGTTTATAATGGTTTCCTCTGCCCGAGTATTCACCACTATGTTGCAACCTGTGTACGCACAAATAGAAAAGCAATTGATTTTCTTGCGTTTTGAAAAATCCTATCATGACGGCGCTTGTTTGCTTGGTTTTTCTTATTCTTCGCGAGAAAGACCTAAATTTTTTTCGATTTATTGGTTTGGATGAATTTTTTCGCAGAATTTTACTTGCTTACCTAGATCTGTGTTTTCAGATTTTTTCATGCTCATAGAAATTTGCAATTCACTGCTACAAACTACAGTACTATAATGATACCACACGGGGCCTGAATCTTCATAACAACCCTGTAGCTATTCACAGTTATCTCAAAGTCTGTTCCAAAAATATTGCTAGGCAAGTTTTCAGATTGGGCGACATATACGGGCGATTCTAGACACGAAATGGCAACCAAAAATCTCTGCACTATGCTCATTGCTCGCCAAGGAATCCGTTGCATTGAAATCAGCAAAGAAGCGAACCAGTTGAACCCGCATTTTATGCGAGATTATTTTAAATTGAAGTCTTTGAATTATTTTTTAGAGCTAGCTTTTGCTCAAGGGGAATGCTCAGATCCAATTTGCCGAAAAAGTGGGTGCGCCATCCTTAATTGCGACAATTCTGAATATGGCCAAAAAGTCCTCACGTTACAATGCAATATGTTTCACACTCTCACACCACACGTCTTAATGTAAGGACGGTCTTGATAAAGAAAGTCCAAAAAAGGTTTGCCTCGTGGGTCCGCTAACCAGCGGTCTCGGCATCAGGTCCGCCCGCCAGAGCCAAAGGAGCTGGGAACTGTAGCCCCAACCTTTTTTGCTGTAATATGATATCAAGGTTTTGGTATCAAAGATACTTGTATCAAAGCTACAAGGTTTTCGTATCAAGGTTTTCCTACACAATCTTGTCTGTGCTTGATATGACAGTACCGTAAATCCTCGAATTGCCCCCCCCCCTTGAAAAAGCCCCCCCCCCCCCCTCGAATAAGCCTCCACCCTAGAACTACAAATTGTCAATAAGCCCCCCCTCGAATAAGCCCCCACTGCTACCGTAAATTCTCAAATTGGACCCCTCAATTTGATGATTTTTGCCATCTGAGGTCGCCTATGGCGTTTTATTGAATTACCACAACAAATTCATACTTTTGGTAGTAATTAATTAAATGCTCATAAAGAAATTTCTACTAAAATAAACGAGGTGTTTTAATAATATCTTCTTAATGTCAACAATGATTCTGTAAGCCCCCCCTTCGTATAAGCCCCCCTTCGTATAAGCCCCCCTTCGTATAAGCCCCCTCTCGAATAAGCCCCCATCCAAAGATATCAAAAAATAAATAAGCCCCCAGGGGGCTAATTCGAGGATTTACGGTATTTCTGGGAAAAGCAGGCTACCTGGCTGGTGTTGTTGTTGTGTTGTGGTAATCGCCGATCAGTGGTGGTTATCAGCAAAGGAAGATTTTTTTAGTTGCCCAATGACAGGAAAACAGGTTGTAGAGATTGTTGACCTATCTCCTTTCACAGATGGACTCGAAAGAAGTGAGCAAAGCAAAGAAGAAGTACTGAGAGCATGGGATAGGGCGTTCAGCACCCTTGGATTTGCAGTGATAACAGGCCACGGTGTTCCTCTCGAAGCTATTGCGGACATTCAGAAAAATGCCAGAAACTTTTTTGGTCAGGAAATGAAAGTTAAGATGAGGAGCTGTTTAAAGAGTGGATATGGAAAGGGAGGTTTCCTGCCGATGGGAGGAGAGAGTGTTTCAAGGTCAAGGGATTCTCAAGACAATGAGAAGCCTCCAGATATTGTGGAGAGCTTGTGCTTTCTACAGGATGGAACTGGAAATGACGTCATTCCAGATACTCCCGTTACAATGAAAGACTCTGTGCAAAGGTACTGCAAGCATATGCAAAAGCTTTTATCAGTTGTCATGGAGATATCTGCTTTGGCACTTGGACTGAAAAGAAATTTTTTTGTGCCATTTTTTTCCAGCCCCCAAAATGGTTTTCGCCTTGCTTACTATCCTGCCCAAGAAAATGAAAAGCCAAAACCAAATCAGATACGCTATGGGGCCCATACAGATTATACTGGTTTCACGTTACTGAGGCCAGATGACCAAGTTGGAGGGTTGGAAATTTTATTGCCAAACACCTTAAAATGGATCCCTGTTGACATTACTGAGAATTGCTACATTGTTAATGCTGGTGATCTTATTCAACAATGGACAAATGACCATTGGATATCAAATCTCCACAGGGTCATCAATCCACCCCCAGAATTATGCCACAAGTCCAGACTTTCTGTTGTCTACTTCACAGGACCAAACAAAGATGCACAAATTGAACCCATTTCTGAATGCTGCTCTGCAGAAAATCCACCAAAATATGATCCTGTTAATGCAGGAGAATTCCTTGATGCAAAGCTTGCTAGTACAAGTCTGTAGCACAAGTTTCTTCCAATATTAAACTGCAAACGGAATATTTTTGGCAAATAGGGTAGGTCTAATTGTATCATTCATTTAGATTTTGTTGTAACTCAGATTTGATATTGAAAATTACCAGGTAAAATGCTTTTGAAATTTGCAGCATATTTTTGCTCATTTTTGTTGTCAATCACTTTGTTGTCAAGCAGAGATGGGTGTAACTAAACCTGTGGGGTAAAATGGGTGTAAAAGATGGGTGTTAAATGGAATATATACATTCATATATCTACAAGCCTGTTTCATGAATAGCTCACTCTTCAGGAGCTGTTGATACACAAGAGTTATTCCTCGTATAAAAATGAAAGGAAAGGAATATGATGAATTTTTTTTAGAAAATAAAACTACATGTTGTTTTATCTCTACAAGCCTTTTTTGTGATTAGCTCACTCTTCAGGAGATGTCATCTTTAATTTTCGATTGGTGAAAACCAAGCAAGATAATTCCGTCTTTGATATTACTTTGTTGTATTGATATTGTGCCTTTTGATCAACAACATTATGAACACATAGGAATGTTGAAAAATATTAAAAAGTGAGCACTTTGAAAATTTAACAGAGTTCTTTGAAAAAATATCAATATTTGCCAACTACTATATAATTCCAATACACTTACCAATTAAAATATAGAAATACCCATTTAACTTTGATATACTTCATTTAGTTAAATCTCTCAATACGGGAGATAATATATCAGTTTTCTCTACTTAAATCTGCCACAAACTAAACTTGTATCAGACAAACACAGCCCAATACACTGAATGTTTTTGCTATTAAATTGAAAAGGTTTTCTGAATGCAGTCAATTAAAGTATATAACCTAGCCACAGTCATGTTGAACTTAAAAACTGGTTTATAAGCATTTGGAAAATTTTATATTCGGTTACTTGGAGCTAGGTAGGGTAGCTTTGAAAGTAGCCATAGAAAATAACTGACCTAGTAGCTTCAGCAAATCAACCATCACTGCCAGCTTTCAGGTATGTAAGAGTTTGCCTTTGCTTAATCTAGCTATGTTAAATTTTTCAAGAAAATAAGTCAACAGATTCATAGCACAATGAAAAAAGTTGTGTTTGACAAAATCCAATGGTATTAATGAATGAAGGAACACTCTAACAGCAAAATACTTTGGTACTGGTTAAATTGTATAATGATTTGGCATTAGCAAAGAGAATGGAAGATGGGGAGCAGCAGCTGCCTAATAGCCAAAAAAGAAAATCACAATTAGAATGCTAATTTCCTTGTTCATCTGTATTTACAGAATTGTTTCTACTAAAATGTACTTTGCAAAATGCAAGCAAGATATGTCACAATAACCTGGCTACTGGGTAGCCATCATCTACCATCGGTACTAAAATATCTAGATCTCTTCTCAAAAGGGTGCATCCATAAAGCAAGTATGCTCAGAGAGGGAAATTTGGATTTCACAAAATTTAACAAAGGGATAGGTGTAAGTCAAGGTTAAATTTAAAAAGTATTTTTATATCATTAATAAAAATAACACCAGCCTGGAGTCCTCAATATTGTTTATTAAATATCTTTGTAGGTTGGTTTTTTAACAATTGAAGAACCTTTATATTTTTCCTTGTTTGAAAATAGCATATGTGTTGAATATCATCCATGTTCCAGTTAAGAGGTTGCAGAGTCTTATTGCCTCTGTTCCTCTTTGCTTTTGTAGAATAGAAAGCACTGAGAGAAAGATGTGGATAAAGCAGCCTGTGCAGGTTGGGGGGGGGGGGTTGTCTAGGGAGTACAGGACCCATTAGCATTGCTACTTTCTGGATGCCCCCAAATATGATCTCAATCTTAACCTGCTTTATGTAAGTGGCTAAATATTGCTCTATTAAGGTGAATATAACTAAAACAATTTTGACATAACAATTTTAACCTCTTCAAAAACCTAGAATAAAAAAGAGATCATATGAGTGATGCACAATGTAACAAGCATTTTAGACTCAAATGATAAAAGTAGCAAAATTTCAAATGATTCTATATGTCCAGCCTACATCTTTAGCTTTCTGGTATCTGACATGATACATTTGTGTTCAATGTGGCCTTTCCTTATGTATTGAACTTCATATACTAGCTGATAAAGTAAAGATTTTGGTCCTTATATTTACCGCTACACATGGTTTCCACTAATTCTTTGCTTGCAACTAACTTTATAATAAACATGCAACTGAACAGTTAATTACTGTGCTTGGAAGCAATCAGGTGATTGTATAATATGATAGAAAACTAACCACATTTACTAGATGCATAACATCTATTTTTAGAAATTCTATCTTGTTTTCAGAATTTTTGGCTTTTCAGAATAAGAGACTCTAGTTTCCCTTAAATAATGCATAGTCTTCATTGAAAGTAAAGGTCAGTTTGTGCTTCTAATTGTTATGAAAACTAATTTGCTGCCGGGGAGTTTTGGACAACCCTTCTGCTTTGCTGCTTTCACAGATATAAATAAATATGATTGTTTCTGAAACTTTCTTAACTAGTTAAATATGCACTGTTGTATTGTAAACAATTTGTCAAGCTCCCCCCCCCATACTTGCACCAGAAGCCCTGTAATTGATTTTAATCTCCTCCTGAATGAGCCTGGGACAAAGCTGAAAACATTACCTCATCTGGTGGTAATACAGCACTAATTCTTTTAACCAATCCTTCTCTACTATAATGATCTATTATTGGCATTGTTTGGTTATAATATGTCTGAAATCTGAAAAAAAAGTTTGTAGTTAGATATCTTGTAATGTAAATGAAGGGCTGATACATATAAATATATTTAAAAACATAGTCATGACTACCGATGAAACAATAGAAAAATTTGGCATTCCCGAAAAATTAAAAAAATTATTTCATCTATTTTATATATTTGCATTTGACATCTAACAGTTATCAAGCGATGATACTTGATTAATGCTAATATACAGAACTGATAATTTTGACCCAAAACTTTGTCAAAAGATCACATAGAATAAAAAAATTTAAAAACAATCTACATTAATTTGGGTAAAAAACTACAAGGAAGTAGATCAATAAGACTCTTTTTTGCAGAAAAATGGGATGTTCAAAAAACACCAAGTAAACACATAGCAACCTTTTTCTCAAACTCTCTTCATTATCATCGGACCTTCCACTTGATATTGATCTTTGCATAATCCTTTTGACACAAATCTAGCAGATAAACAATTTTCAAGATTTTATAACTTGTAATAATCAAATTTCAAATGTAGAGGTTAGTAAAAGCTGTAGTCAGCAACTTGCTTTTGTTCCTCAACATAATTTTGTTCATACCACACAGTGTAGCCTTGCCAAATGTCTATAAATAAAAGGAAGTTTAACATCACTCTGGACAAACAGGTATCTGAATATTAACCAAAATCTTTTCAAAACAGACATCAAAATTAATACCAAAATGTTTCCAGTTTCAGTTTGAAAATTTCACATTTGAAAGTACTAGTAATTAACAATAACAGGGAGATGTTTGTTTATTTGCAAAACAATATCTCTATATTTCAATTTCAGTTAAGATCCTGTTTGGAAAACAAAGAAACAAATATACCTCCTCAGGGCAATCAAAAAATAAAACAGCCTTGAGGTCTACTTTATCAGACATGATTCTTGTCCAGCCTTGTAAGTTGTTTTCATTCCTTGGGAAGCCATCCACTAAAAATCTTTTGGTTGAATTCTTTTGCATTGCCTATAGCACAAAAAAGCTAATATTAGCAGGCTGTAAATTGAATAAAAATAAGATCAATTTTACATAAAATAGAATGGGATTTTGGAAGGCAATGTAGGATAAATAGAATTAAATTAATAATGCAAGAAAAACAGTTTGCTATATTATCAACAAATTATATATTTATATAATATAAATATATAATTTGTTGATAATATAGCAAACTGTTTTTCTTGCATTATTAATTTAATTCTATTTATCCTACATTGCCTTCCAAAATCCCATTCTAATTTATCCTTAAAAAATCAACAGAAAATATAAATTCCCACTGGCAATAAATTTAGGTATTTATAATAAGGGAAATTTATCATATTATATGATAAATTTCCCTTATTATAAATACCTAAATTTATTGCCAGTGGGAATTTATATTTTCTGTTGATTTTTTAAGGATAAATTTTCAAACAGCTAGGACTGATTTATAAAAGACTACTAGTTCTGCTGAAATGATCTGTGCTTTACACTTCACAACAATATCAAAAATCTCACCTGTGGAAAAATTCACCTTAAATGTCTCACAAGTGACACTTGCACTGTGTTTATACAACAATTTAAGAGACATTTCCAATTTGAGACTAAAATTGTTTTAGTCATCAAAAGATTAGTGGTATGAAATTTTTTATAAATATTATAAAACAAAATATTTAAGTCAATTGAGAAGATTGTTTAAGTTCTACCAACATTTATTTCAAACAATATTTTGCTGTGGGGCAAATTGTTTTACATTTTCAGGTGCTCATTAAATCGCTCTCCATGGCTACTTTTAGGTGTGCTTTAGGTCCTTGTGCTTGCACTCGATCGAGCGTTTTTCTGGGCAAGGCCTAGTTTACTATTCCCCTGCTAAATGTTATTATATGGCCAGGCCTGAGTTGTAAATAGTGTGATTGGTCAAAATCTAACTCCAGTTTGCCATATCAAAACCAAGGATCATTCCACTGAGCCAAAAAAACCCAATGAAATGATTGTGAACTTTTGCAGTCACCCCTGGAGAGCTCCACTGTAGCCAAGGCAGTTTTTTCTTCTGTTTAAGCTCTGTAAGCTTTCTTCAGAGTCATATAACCATTTATATTCATACAGCAGGCCAAGGCTGACAGGAATTATCTCCACAAGGATGCTGCCTACTATACCTTCTTGGCATTAAAATAAAACACTATTAATATATGCATTTATGCTTTAGATATTTTAAACTTGTCATCTTGTTTATGAAAATTATAATATGAGAGTCATAAAAATGTGCATTTAAATAAATTGATAAAAAACTCATTGGCCTACTCCCAATAAAAAAGACATTAAAAGTAGGTTATATATACCTTGTCTAGCAATCCAACTGTAATCTCAACAGGGACAATTTTTCCATCACGAATATAAGAATCAATTAAATCACCATTTTCAGACCCACTTTTCTGTTCTTCTCTTAACAATTCACCTGCTGAAAGATGAACAAACCCAAATTCCTGAAAGAAGATAAGAATTTTATTGCCCATGTGGTCAATAATATCGAGATATCTATTACAGTAATAGCATGCATAAGATATCAAGTGCTTTTAGAAAATATATCTAACTGAACTAAATAAATATTTTATGCACATAAAATCAGGATAATATTTCAGCTGATGTGCTCCCATTTATTCCTAGCAGTTCACAACAGTTTGGACCTAATAGAAAAAAATCTCAGGAATCCAAGATCGCAGCGATTGTAACAATTGTTTTAAAAGGGTGTAGTAAATATTAAATTTCTTTTAAATCTTGGATAGTACCAGTTTAAGGGGCTCCAGGAGGTCACAGCCCAGTGCCTGCACTTATGGTAATCATAAAAAGCCCCACACCTAAGTAAAATAATAAAGCAGCAGCTGATCTGGGGTTACAAATGCCATGCTTTTCACATAAGCCATGGCCCCCTGCCTACTCCATGATGTGGGCCATGCATACATCTCCATGTATTGTTTTGGAGAAATCTATTAAAGATATGAAAGTGAAACCAATGACCCTTGTTACCAATTTAATTTAGGAATTAGTTATAGCAATCTTTACAATGATTAACAAAATATTTCTGATAATAAAATTTTGATTAACTGGTAACAGCTAAAGATAACACTAATGGCTCTATCAGATCTGATTTTTAAAAACTGGTGGCTGCCCAAACCCAGCGATGTTTACATATCACGAAGAGTTTTTATTAGTGTGGAAAGCTCATATGTAGTCACAAAAATACCGCTCACTTTCATAAAACTACCACTGTAAACTTATGGAAATTAGCAACATTTACAATTTACCGAATAAAGTTTAACCGAAGATATGTTACCATAACCGCATTTATGAATATTGATCGTTACAGTGTGTTTGATTTTGTTGAAACCACTACACTGAAGTTGTGCGGTCACTTAGCAAATGGTTTCATTGTGACGAGCCACGTCAGATCTTAAGATCGGACCGAAACAAAATTTAACTAGCCGTAACGTTCAGATATAAAATACTATGAATCCCTAAGACAATTCTGGTGAATGATAGATCACTAGTATTTAGGAAAAATCCCTGGTAGAAACTCCTCATAGACAGAGGAATTGGGTCAACAAGAAAAAATTCTACTGTGCAGACCTTTACTATCTTCTCGCACTGCGTTCCCTTTCCAGCCCCTGGTCCACCGAGAACAAAGATTACAACTGGCAGCGACATTTTGCCACTAAAGCGACGAATCACCGAAGCAATTTGAGTTGTAATTGTAAGCATCTTCCTCGGCGTACAAAATTGTGAACGCAAAAGTCAAGGAGAGATTTAGCGTCATTCACAATTTTACAACAACCTATTGATTTTTGCGAATTTTCGCGATTAAAATCATGGACAGATATTCTATCTGCCTCTAAGCCACTGACGGTCGTATCAAAATGAGGTCGGGCGCAAATGGTAACACAGGATATCAAAATAATTATTATTTGACTGTGAGAAGTCGGCGGTCAACTAGAAATGGAAGTAATATGATCGAAGGTAATAGCTACTTCACCAAGAAATAAAATGTACTTTCCAATAGGATGCATTAAGTGCCATAACGCCAGGATAGAAGAATGTTCGTCTTTGACGTTCCTGAAATTGAATCGAACAAAGAGTTTAATAGTCACCCTATCACCGAGCTGCATCGTGCTATGGAAGACAAGGGTAAGTTAAGCATATCTGTGGATATTTTTATGTTATTTGCTTGATTAAAGATTCCGTGTAATCTATAATTTGTATATTTCCGGATAACTTTCTTAATCGAATGCAATAGAGTAAACACTTAGAAAACGGATAGGCCCAATTATACTTAATAGCAAAATGAATTCTTAAACGAATAGTTGATGGTGATAACACTTTCTTATGAACGTTAACACACGGAAAATCATCGTAAAATGGAATAAAATTAAGTTTTGGAAAAAACTGGGGGTGAATATTCGAAGAATTTCGTTGCCTATTCTGGACGCCCGTTTATGTCACGCCCGTATACATGTCAGGTAACGATACTAACCCCACTCTGTTCTGCTGGGAGTTGTACACGATTAATATGTGTACAGAAAAAGAATAGCACTTTTTTCAACATCACCTTTCAACATCACTTTTCATTCAAGCATTGAGAAATTGTTGAAATACCACCCAACGCATTTGCATGGTGGTACTTCTTGAAAGGTTGGCAAATGCAACATTTCTTTGTGAATGCGTTCAAGCTCTGTATAACTTTTATAGTTTCGTTCAGACAAATGAAATACAGATACTGTGCTTGGTGATACACAGTAATGAACTCTTTTCAAAGTGGCAGAGACAAAACTATTTGACTAATTGATTGATTGATAAAAAATCTTTAAAGAGGCCCAATCACCACGAGGTGCTTTTCATGGGGGTCCTCAAAATTAAAAGTTACAATGTAGGTATAAAAAAATTGAAATTAATAGTCAACTACCTAAACCTAATAGAAGATCTTACACAGCTAAAAGCGATTACAGTCCTCCATTATAAATCAAAATCGTTCAGTCAATTCTTTAAAAAAACAATATGAAGATCTTAGTTTCCTCCAATTAGTTTTTGAATTTGGTACTTTGCTTGCTTGCTTAATGAAATTGTACCTGGCTAGTGGCTAGTGGCAAAGTACTGGCAAAGTGGCTAGTGCCAGGCTGACAGGTTGCCCATGACAGGTGGCTGACAGGTTGCGTTGTATGATGTGGATGGCTGACCAGCCTATAAGCCTGGTTCCCCTAAGATCCCAAAAATGTTGGCAACAGTTGACTTTGGTCTCCTAATTTTATGGTAATACTTTTTTGCAGTCATTGTGACTACGCAGACTGAGAATCACAAGGGTCAGGAGAGTTGATCTGAGTTAAACTTTCCACACTCTTTTGACATTTCCAATCAATGAAAAATTGAATGGGAACACTGGTTGCCCACATCTCTGATTCACATGGATTAATTAATCATAGGAAAATCATTTGGCACATGTTTGCTTGCTTTTGTTTTTTTGTCAGAATATTCTATTGCTTTCCAACAGTTATCAATGTGCCTCTGATCAATGGGAACACTTTTTCTTTGACCGTTATGGAAATTGGAAGAAGGGATCAGCAACATGTTCCTGAATCTCAAAATTTTAAGAGAATCATGTTTAACATTGATTCAAAACAGACTAGGCTTTTCAACACTCATCAACTTCTGCAGGGTCATGGGCCAACAAGAACACAATTATAGGTCTTTACAAGCCTGATATAGCTAACTATGCTTGAAAATGTGTGCAAAGTATTGATGACACCAGCTGCAGGATAGTCAGGAGGGTTGGGAAATTTTTCAGAACAAGGCCTTTTTTCCTAAAAGCATGGCCTTAGTAAATGACACCCTGTTGGGCAACAGTGTTGTTGTCGAAAAATTAAAGTATTTGTGTAAGAGTGATGTTATAGCAATTAAATTTAAGTGTTATGTTATTTTGTCAATGTTCACATAATATCAGTTAGTTTAATTTGTCAATTTTGTGTGTGACATTTCATTCATTGCAAATCTAAATGCAATTTTGAAATTCTTCTTGTATTTGTATTTGTATTGGTTTATATTGGTTCTTATTATTGGTACAATATACAAATGAGGTTATAAACCTATTATGTAAAAGACTTTTTCATTTTCTTACAGCAATTAAGAAACTGGTCATATATTTTTCCACCACTAACATTTTCTTTTCATATATGAAATTTGCTGGTGTCCTGGTAACTGCATGTCTCGAAAAGTTAAGGCAAGCAATGACCTGCGATCCATAAAACTTAGTCCTTAGGATTTTTATGAAAATAGCTTTTTGAAATATATATGTATATGTATTTAAAGAGGTAAATTGCTGCCCTCCCAATATTTTCTTTTTGAATTTAAATGTGTTTATTAATTTCATTTTCATTGATACAGCCCAGAGTTTTACTGTGCTTATATCAAAGGACACATAATTGCATTGAGAAGCATGGTGAAAACAAGTGTGCTGTTTTCAAGCCAGATTCATCTGCTATCTATGTTCTTGTGAGTTTATTACCTTAAATGTATTGAATTGAATATTTTCATGACCATTATTTTATTTTACTATTAGAATTACTTTTTTCAGTTTGGTTTGGTACATTTTAAAATTTTCATTTAAGTACTGCTTCACAAAATAAAATGCAGTTTGGAAAATGACAGCATTGATCACTAATCATGTTAAAACAAATGAAATTTCTATTGGCTTCTTTGCATTTTAAATTCATTTCATTAAAATAAGCTATTAGCAATTTAAGTAACATCATTATTCCCTCTTTTCTTTGACAGACAAACAACAGCTCCATACTTTTATTTGAGGTCCTTAACAAAGATGGAGAGTACATCTACAAAATTCAAAATCCAAGGTTGGATACATGCTTTATCTAATTATATGCTTTATTTACCAGCAACTTTAAATTTCAACTTGTTATTATTTTTTCAAAATATTCAACAGAATTCATTCCTTCAGTTCTAGGCATGCAGAACAGCTTGAGCCCCATGGGATTCTAGAATGCAGTCTTTCTCTCAAATCTCGAGTCAATCTTGATGCTGATGCAGCAAGGTTTATTTCATTTTTACATAAAAACAATTTGATTGCCTTACAGAACTTATAACTACTCTACTATGAATATTGCTACAACAGTTTGATTGATTGATCTTTAGGACAAAGAATAGGAGGTTATAATATCAAAAGCAGTGTTAAGATAATTGGTTTAGTGATGCAAAGATAAAGCAGTTGCATATTTTGACTTTTTTTTACAATTTTTACCACAGTTTATATCTATAGCAAGTTGTGCTGGGTTTTTTCAACAATGTTCTTAGATAAATTCATAGTAGATTCTTTAATGAACTCTTTGTTCAATTTATTTCTATTGTTGTCGGGAAAGGATTTTTTGGCCAAAAGTTTATAAAATAGCACTATAGCACTCAAAATATTGATTGTAGTCTGTGACTATTGTAAAATAATGGCTGTCCAAAGAAGGGTGTTTTAGAGAAGGTGGGAGGGGGCATAAGAAGGTGACACATGGCAATGAAGGCATTCATTGTTTGGTGTTCATTGGGTTCATCGTCATGTATCAGAAAGTAAAAGCTCAAAAAATAAAAGTTCCTTTGTTTCATGAACTACACTTGAATCCCATTAATTTGGACCTAAGGAGAGAGGGGTCAGGAAATTGTCGGACTAAGGGGATATTCAACTTTTTTGGGGTGCATAGCTTTTTAATTTGGACAAGGAACACATTTCCACTGAAAATGGAAAGTCGGTCTTTTTAATGGAAGTCTGAGGACGATATTTAAATAGGGAAATATTTTAGGGGGGACTGTAAAAGGTCATTATGTAATGTTACACAGAGTGTATTTATTTTAGAAAAGTAAGAGATTCCCTTCAACAGTTTATGCTCTCAACAGCAAACATACTTTAGAAATACAAAAGCAGTACCAAACTTGAAAATGGCTTTGAAAAAAGCAAACATTTAGTAAACTAAAGCTTTTCGTCTGACACTCTTCAGAGTTTAAAACGTCAGAACATAGATCAAAAACAAGCAGTACCATAATGAGATATTTGTGCTAATGGAATTGATGTTTTCACTTATTTACATGGCATCCATTATAGTCTCACAGCTGTTGCTATTGCATAGAATGTCATGAAACACGTGATCATTGTTGTTCACAGTTGCTCACCACGATCAGATGAACTTATTGTCACCACCACAGATGGTTGGTTGCATCGTTTAAAATGGGATGGAACAGTTGACAACAATCTAGCAATCAATATCAGAAACGTGAGATTTTCTGCTGATTTGGAGACCACAACAGGTAAAATGATATTAATGCAATAAAAATGTTGTTATTAAATAGGTTGTAATGTTTCCCAATAGGTTGCCTGGGCTTTCGAATATAAATATGTAACTAACAACATTTGTTTGATACATGGTTGATTATATGAGTGGTAATGTAATGCTAAGGAATTTATTACATAACACAAACACACAAACCAGTTTTCGTCTCTGTCACATTTGTTTGGCAAAATATATTCTTAAACAAATTTCGGCGAAAATTTTAGTACTGGCATCTAAACTCGTTGATTTTCTTCCCTAGAAGAAATTACATGATTAAAATGATATTTCATAATTTTATTTTAGTTTAATGATACATTCAACGTTTATCTTCTTCTGGTATCTAAACTAGAAAAATCTTTGAACGAAAGTTGAAGTAAATAAGGCGTAATAACCTCAGTACTTATGCGTGTTAACTATATAAAGTTCCTGATTGCTCCGGTTGAAACTGTTCTTTCATCAGCAACGTTTTTCTGTTCTAATTTTTGATCTTATGTAGGGGCAATTCTTGGTGGTGACTGTTTATACGTCAAATGCATCGAGTGTAGCCCGTTGCTGGGAGGCTTTGCTTTCGTACTTTCTGATGGCAGAGCTGGCTTCCTCATGTCGACTTCAGCAGTTGCTAGGCCCAGTGTAGGTGTATTTCGCAGGTTTATAAGTGACATACATCTGTCTGTTTTTCTAATTGACTGAAATTTTCAAAGTACTTGCATATTCTTATACATGTTTTTATGACTGATGCTACAAAATTTTCATGACTTTAAATGACTTTTCTCGGAGGATGAAGTTTTTTCGTGAATTTTAACAGCCTTTGATTAGTTTTTTGAATTGCTTTTTGAATTTTTCCCTTTCATTCTTCATTCGTTTATATGTTTATATTGCTGTGTTTTACGCTCTCCATATAGGCTGCTATCATAAAGTTTGCAATGGGCCTGAGATGTTCAAGATGTTAAAAAGGGGGGGGGGCTAGTAATTTCTTCTCATTTGCGGTCCAGTCTTTTTGAAGGAGAATTAACACGATCATTGAACATAAACCCAATTTTAAACAATGTCAAATTTGAAACTTATGAAGCACTCACTAAACCTTTCGCCAGTTGAGAGCTTTCTCCAAAATGTTTTTTTGAAGACAGATGTTTCCATTACAGGAAGTGGTTGGGGTTTTCGCCAAGAATATCACAGATGCAACGTGTCTTTCAGTGAATCATAAATATCAAATGATTGTTTTTGGATGTGAAAGGTTTGTCTAAAATCATTTCCATGTTGCTCGTAGTCGACCTCCTTTCCAACAACGTCATGGGTTGTACTTCCATTGGCTCTATTCAACATTTACGTTAATTCCAAAACGCACTTTCACGATATTTAGATGCTCTGTCGCCATATTCTTTTTCTTTCAAAGAACAATCGTTCAAATGATGTTTCTATTCATAAACTTATTTATAATGAGTTTTGACGCTCGATAATCTTCAGATTGTTTTCTTGAAATTTCTACATGCAACTAGCTCTAGCAACTTTCAAATTTCAATGAATAGAAAAAATGTCCCACTATTTGTTTATCCAAAATGTTTTCTTTATCTTTTGCTAATACTAGTTTTTGCTTTAGGTTAAGGCTCTTTATTTTAAATTCCCCCACTGGTGAAAGCTTTCTGTGTTTGTCATTTTTAAAACTTTTTGTATCTACTACAAAGATATACTGTAAATATATAGTAATAACACATTGAAGATAGATTTTAGGTAGACATCTTCATCAAGCCTAAGGAGGCTTGGAAAGAATGTCTGAGGGAATGGGGGCCTGAAACCTTTTATGAATCTTTAAAATATTGGTATTTATTTGCTAGTGTTTTACAATATTTTGACGCTTTGATTCTCATCTTTATGATGCGTAATTTTATCATAATCTCACCAGCAGTGAAGATTCTTCTCTTTGGTCTCTTTAACTTCTTTATTGTCCCCATCTGCTACAGTGGAAAGGCGTATGCGTTTACATTTGACGATCTATATGGAGGCCTGATGCTGTCACACAAATATTCACTGCCTGTGAAGGATTATCCTGGTAAGTCTCTATGTTTATAGCGGTAGGGGCGGCGGTAGTCTATCATTGAGTCCAAAATTTATAGTATGTGAAATACCAATTCCTTTAATGGGTACTAAACCTTCTACAACTTAAAGCTGCTATTTCCATCATTATAAATAAAACATTCCCACTTTGTTCCCTTCTCACCTTGCTTCAGCCTTGATTGAATTAATTCCAATTTTTAGTGAATTAACCCTGTGCCACAACTTACTTTGTTTTGCGTTTTTTTCATTACCCGTTATTTAAGGTTTGTTGTTGTATAGAAAATTGCATTATTTCCATCGGGGAGGCCATTTGTTATCCGAAAAGCTTTTAAGCATTGAAAAAAGTTTGATAGCCCGTAAAATACGATAAAATGTTTCCTCATCGGAACGTCTTCTTAATTTCCATGTGAGACGACATTGCTAAAGATTTATCGGATGTGTTCAGATAAGCCATCTTGACTTAATAGGGGTTTTTGTACCACCGCCCCCCTTTGATTAAATCGAATTCAGTGTTTTCTGCCTATTTTTTCCAGATCAAGGCAAAAAGGCTGGAATTGTGACGTCAACTTCATGGACTCCTGATGGTTGTGCGATGGCAATGGCCTGGGGCAACGGTGGCATTGCAGTATGGAGTGTGTTTGGGGCTCTGCTCACGTGCACACTTAACGCTGATTTTTGGTAGGAGTTCTTTTTAATTAAGTTTTTCCACCTAACTACAAGCCCTGTTAATAATTGTTGGCATTAGATATAGAGGTTTGTGAAATATTTTAGAAAAAAACACCAAGCAAAGCTGCCTAATTGCATCGCAGACATCTAGTCTTTAAGTGTAAAATAAATTCAATGGGAATTGTGACGACAAGAAGGAAAGAAGGCAAAAAGGAAAAAGCAGAACAAATTAGAAACGGAATGATAGAAATGCAAACCAAGGCTGGGAATTATCTTCCAAAAGGTTTTGGTGTCAGTTTATTAAAAGAGAATGGTAAAGGGTGATGTAGGTGAAAATGCTTAGTTTGACAGAAACAAATTATTGTCGTTATGGAGTTGACCAATATTACCATCGAAGTTTTCTGGTGCTGAATTGGTTTTTTTGACTAATTAATGGTGGAGAGAAGCCTTGATTTGTAGGCATTTTTTATTCCCTTTGCCTGCGCAGGTTTTTGGCTATTTCAGTTGGTTTGCTGGAGGCTCTGATCTTAAAGAATCTGTATGTTTTTTGCCCTCTTGCTGGCAAAACTAACAACATGGAATTTTGGAAGGCGTTGCAGTTCTCTGTTTTCCTTGTTTTAGTTATCATACCATATCGTAATTGTTCATTCCTTATAGATTTGCTTTTCATTTTTCTCATTTTTCCAAACCCTCTTTTCCAAAACTCTATTAACACTGGATCGCATCAGAACTAACTAACCTTGCTATTATATCGTCATATCTTCGACTTTAGAGAATACTTTGAAGGAATTCAAAATTTCTGTAGAATATCAGTCTGCAATTTGAAGCAAGTTGGAAAAAATACAAACTGTCTGTTTAACCATTCTGATAACAAACAATTTTTTAATACAAAATTTAAGAACATTGAGTATATTACAACCAATAGGTTTACGTCACAATATGATAACACTCTCTTAAATAGTTTAAGGGCTTTAATTTTTGTAATTATGGCCCAATAATATTTAGTATAAGTCCAGTTTAAATAATGATAAATAAATGAAATAAATATAATGTCATTTGAACCCGTTTAACACTGAAATGAAATTAAAGTACCTAAATATCATGTTATTTGTTATATCTTTTTGTTAAATTTTTCCAAGCTTATGAAACTATCCCATGATATTTGTTAAGTCATTCTGTTTTGCTTTCTGGACATGGGTTGGAGATGGAAATCATGGTGATTTTTTTAACCGTTAAATTGTTCAATTCTTTGCATACAATTGCACCTTTCCTAAAACTGTTCTGTTTTAATGATTTCCTTTTTATGGCTGTGATGTCATTCGTAAGAAAGGTGGAGGTAACTTACTTAAGTATCGCTTACATGCCTTATAGGGTAGCCTTCTGCTCGCTACAATTCTAAATAATTCACTAGGGAGATGTATTGTGGTCACGCTTCAGTCTTTCATTACAATATTGAACGGATTCAAGTGCTAAAATCTCAACAGACCTAAAACATGACTTAGAGTTATTAAGCTGCACATGTACAGGCAAATGGTACAAGATAATCTTCTTGCCTGTAATATTTCTTGCCTTGACTGTCTAAGCCTATATATTTGTATACTTTGATAAGTCTGTTCACCTCTTTGCATGCCAATCTCCCGTCATCTGACAAGCACAAGGTTCCAGAACCATTACATCTGACTTTCGTTATTACCTGTGGGTATCTATTGGCATCAAAATCAACCACGCTCTCCGCTGGGCATGTGACTGGCATCATATTTTTGAGAACGTCAGTTTGGCTTGTTGCGTTGGTGATAGCTGAAGCATTGAATTTGTTCCCTGTCTCGTTTTGAACATTTGCCTGTGTTGGGTGTTCACTTGAGGTGCTATTTCCTCCTGGGGCAGCAGCTGTTGTATTCACATGGAGTGGAAGTGCATATGTTGAGTGCTTTTCAACAGCTTGCAACAAGCCCTGTAGATTCAAACGATGAAAAAAGTCTACAATTTTTTTCTCAAAAGGGCTAAGAGTTAGAAATTAAGTGGTGACAAATCAAGCTTTTAACTCTCAGACGAAAAATTTCAAAGTATGAAATAATATGTAAAGTCTGATCTTGTATCAAAATATATAATGTAATCTAGTTAGTAGCAAAAAAGGGGTTTACATAAAAAAAGAGGTTGCAAATTTTTCACTCTAAGGGCACTAAATCTAGATAATTTTAGGTGGTTTTGTAGTTTAAGATTTAATTTCAAATTATTTCAAAAGCGAGGAATCCAGTTTTATTGGAAAGATCTTTTTAGGCAGTGTGTTAAGTCAATATTTATGTATAGATTTAATATAAAACTCACCACTACGAGTAAAAAGCATGCAATAGTGTATCCGTTGAATGCCATGATTTGAAAGCAAGCTTTTGCAGTGTTGATCTACTGAATCTTTTGGTACCAGATAGGTGATGGCTAGTTAGCTTTATCTTTGCTGTGTCTCTTCTTTGGAGCGTCTGATCATTTCGTGAAGCAGGCATGCTTTTATAGCCATCCAAAGTGTGCATCCGTGACATCAGTGACTTCTTGGAATGGTCCTTTTGGAGGGGTTTCGATCCCAGTCATCATGCAGTATGCTGTACTACTGTGGCGCAATCTATGTGACAGGAAGCAGAGGGGCCAATTGGTTTCCGACAACTGCAAAGTTGGGTGTTGCAGTATTCCGAGAACATTGCAGTTCTGGAAGTTACGTTTAATCGTTCCTTTGGATCTTCTTGTGTAATCCTTCAGAGACTAGCGCCTTTGCGCTTCCCGCTTGCTCCCTTCCTCGTTGTTTTCGCATACTTTGAAAGCACTGTAGGAGAAAAACTTCATTGAAACTTTTACGATGAGAGAGCATACAGAATCACCTTGTCTGTTTCAGAATTTATGTGGATACAATTGTATCGACTTGCAAATTTCTCTCTTTTAAACGTAATGTATTTGTTACTATCGTCTCTCTTTTGAAATGTTGCTCATGTTCAATCTAAAGGCAGTAGAATTTAAACTAAAATCCAATATAAACTGGGAATCCAAACTAGAAAACGTTTTGGTGTTAGAATATTTAAACTGGATTTTTCAAATGAAAATAGATGGTTGCACAACGCTACGATTTCTAGGCATTAGAGCAAGTACAGTTTTCTCTTTCGTTTTAAAGCTGGGCCTGAACTTCGCCGTGTGGACCCGTGTGGTTGTTCGGAATCAGACAATATTCTTTATATGTTATATCTTTTGTGTTGAAATGTCAGGCATATATATGCCATGGAACTCTAATTCTCCCCCAAGAAGGAAACGTTTTCTTACGGTTTTACAGGAATCTCAGGTGGAAGTTGAATTATCTTTATTTGTCAACTTATTTAATAAATTTTTTCTTTTGAACAATGGTCACGCTCACGCTAATCTTATCTCTTCATTAAATGAATTTTGCCGAAGTTTAAGTGAAATTTGAGAATCATGCGGATTTCCGCTGCATGTTCAAATGCACCAAAGGTTCCGCCATTTTTCCACATCAGCCATTTATGATTTTGAAAGTGACGTATGCAGGTACATGACGGTAGCATGCATTTGTAATCGAAGTAATATAGAGGAGATGACCTGTTTATTTGTGTTTCAGCAATAAATGACGTGTAAATGCTAAGTGTTTCAGTAAAGGTCACGTTTCGTAATACCATGACATATACAATCATTGTGGATCGCTTTGTATTTACGATAGAATATATCTTATAGCATCACGTAAATGGAAGATATAACTACAAGGAAATTCAAAAGTTAGGAAGGAATTCAACTATTTCAGAGACGTTCGTCTTAGTTGTCTTAAACAAGTTCTTAGCATTATGACTAAGAATTAGGATTATTCATAAATTTACTTAATGCCAAGGTCCTTTCTTCTTTTGTTGACTTAAAAATTAGAAATTTACAGGCCTATAAATATGTAATACAATTCTTTTGAGCGTTATAATTTGAACAGCACCGTATTTTTCTTAATTGTTGAATGCATTAAATATAAGGGGATCTTTCTGATTGCCACTAACATAAACGGATTTTGAAAAGAATTTAAGTAGATTCAGTTTGAAACTCATCATTTTTCCAGTAGGTGATTTTAAAACAATGTAACTTTTATGCGAACGTGAGCTTTAAATTGGACAAAGTAACGAACAAATCAAGAAAAGGCTGAGGCTGAGCTACTGTAAAATGCAATTTTGAATAAAGTTATAAGTGCTTTTCCATCTAGGAGTCCATTGTTAGTGAACTTTCAAACTTCTCGACAAAAGGAATGGCTCCCTCACTTTCTTGGTAAAGGGGACCTGAACACTCCCCTGGACACAAAGCTAGCGTTTCACTGCTTACACCCTAACAAATTAAGAGCAATCCAGCCTCAAAGTTTTGGGAAAATTAGCCAGCTTGAACTTCAATTACTTGTCTTTATAGGAAAATAAGAGTCCCCCTCGCTCGAATACCTGATTTACGTCGTTGCATCAAAGTACCCTTTGAATAAGTTGCATAAAGTTGCTCTCACAAGCTCACAATTGTTACAATGGTGATTGATCCCGGTATGGGAAAGGTCTTGAATTGCTGAATGAATGAAGTTTATCCTTCAATGAAAAGGGATTAGAAGGCAGTCGCTTTTGAATTTATGTGATATTTCATGTTTGCTATTTGTACGCGTGGCACATATGGCGGAACCCACCCAAGGAAGAGGAACTCAAAATTATTTGACATTTCGAATTGTCTTTTATCTTATATCTGCTTGTAGTTGCAACATTTTAGTGCTAAGAACTAAAGTATAGTCGTTATAGGACATTCAAGAGAGGAAAGAGGACCACGTTTCTGGGAAAAGAGTCCCCATAACCTTACGAGGGTCTTCTATATAGGGATTAGCCACCACAAGAAGTATCGTGGAATTTTTTCCTAGTATGAAAATGGATGAATCCATAGTAAAGGAATGTTTGGGAGTCCTCGTACTCTATTGCAACGTAGATAGGTAGCCTGGTTTACATCTTAAAACAATTGTGAGATGCTGGTTTTGTGTATCATTAATCAATATGTTAAACCGAATCTCTGTTTGCTTACTTACTTCCCTGAAAAGGCCCACCTAAATATACATTTGTCAATTAAAGACTCCATGTAAATGATCCTCTATAAAAAGAGCTGAATTTGAAGAAAGAGCTTTTGTTTAATTGTCATTTTGTTATTACGGCAAATGAGTATATTCCCATTCCAAAGTTAAAAAAAATATTCTAAGCAGCAAGGGTTAAAATAATTTCATTTCAGTAAACCTTTTTTGTAAGTTTGCTTTTTTCCTTAAATTCTACCTTTATATCTGAAAGCCTGTTAAATGTCTTAACCTTCTCCATAAGCGGTGACCTTCTCCATCATTTAGACATGGAGAACAGAAGCACTTATAAAAGAGGAAGTCTATTGCGTCACAAGCCGTAGAGTAGTATCGAATCATTTTCATTTCCCCATACGATTGACCGATTGACACTTCTTTACAAAAAGTTTACTCAACTACCTTAATAAACGGACTTAATAAAAACAATAAACATATGTAAAAAGCATTTGTTGATGGATTTGTACATAGTTCGATGTTTGCCCATGTCGTCCTTGGGGGTGTATGCTTACCGTTTGTACACATGAACTGAGTCATTTTTTCCGTCTTGACGGTAGCATTGGCACAGGTAATACCGTTGAAGCTTTGTGACAGAAGCTGCGTCTGAAACGATAAATGCATGCAGGAAGTATTTTGTCGAAAGCCAACTTTCAGCTCCTTTATCTCAAGCTGGGGTATCTTGTTTTTGAATTCCTATGATTACACGCAATCTTACAAATGTGGAGGCAGCGATCTTGGCATCAAAATAGCACTAGAGTAACGGAAACATTTTGCCACAACGTATGTAGTACTGCAGGTTTATTTGAGCCAAGTACGACCTTACCACGAAAAATGTTTTTCAAAGAGGCTTGTTATTTAGCTTAGCCATATGTTGTTAAAGGGAAGATTTCATTCCAGAAGTTCTGTCAGAAAAGGCACACCTTTCAATTTTTTCTTTCTTCTCTGATTCTGCAGCAATACCTCTCCACTTGCATATCAAAAGGTTAATTGTATAAACCAAGAATAAAATAGATGATGGAGATTTGAATGTCAGATCGATAGAGTGAACTAATCGCCTGGTTTAATGTTAAGATGTACTTAAGGTTAAGATGTAGTTATGTTTTTTTTGAGTAATTTGAATCGCAAAATATGTCTACTCTCTATATTTGTATTTTTCTTTCAACAATTGTTTCAAAATATTAGTATTTAATTACATTTATTATAACCGAAAGCTTTTTTCATTTGGAATTGGAAAAATCCTTGGGCATGTTCGAGGCGGATGAACTTTCCAGTTTATAAAAGCAAGGCCGTTTTTAGAACAGAAGAAACCGTGTCCCTACATGATTTATTTTTGTTATTCCTCGCTTATTTTTGTTGCAGTTTCTAACCCTGGCTTCATGGTTTTAAACATTTGCTTTAAGCCTCATAGAAATACGTCACATGAGCTTATTATTCCTTGGCATGTTTGTCATAGTTTTTTTTATTTTTGTGCAGTTTTAGCCCGGACGTATTCCATCAAGAGCCACTGAGAGTTGATTCACTGGTAAGTAAACACTAACCAATCACAGTAGAATACCTAACTTAGGCATTCTGTCTCAGTTTATGTAGTCTTCTCAAATTATCTTTCTTCACTCCTAGTTTTGAAGTTGCTTTGCGTGGCATTTATGCACTGCCTTTTAAAACGATTTTTGATATAAAATGATTTCTAAAAATTTGAAAGTCCATGAAATATACACGACAATATAATGAGCAAATTGAATAAAAAACCACTTATTTGACTATATGGTGAATATTTCAATTAATAAAGAATATAGGCTCGAAAGGTAGTGTTTATTTTACAGTCTATCTCATTTCGGTACATAATTTATTTAATCATTATGATCTCGTTGTTAGGATAAGTACCACAGGCCTAAAAGCTTTTTCGTTGCTTTCAGTACACTGAATCTTTATTGAGTTAGCAATCATAGTTGCTCAAACCTATTTGGTTAAGAATGATAGATTCTATGCCTATTAACCGTTCGTATAGAATTGTAATGCTCAAAGACTAGAGCAAGGATATAAAGAGCAGCCATCTTAGAATAAAAAATAATATTTCTAACAATGTTAAAATAAAACATTAACTCTACCTCGTTGATAATAACACTATAATGCTGCTCTTCATTTTCACATTCTACATCAGTGTATAGAGCTTCCTCAGAGACAATTTGAATGGTCTTGGAGCACCATAAGCTTCCCCTTCTAGAAGTCAACAAAAATTGGCTTAATTTTGTTTGAATTCCGTCTTTCTCTAGGGATGGGGACCGGAAGGGTATCAGCTGTTAATGATCCCCAATTTGTCAGACGATTCAGAGCATCTGGTAAAAGGAGATATTTTGCAGCTTGGTTTCATCAAAAGTGCTTTAACAGTCAATCCCTGCATGGTAGGTTGACCACAAAATTTTCTTACATTCAAAGCATTGAAGAAGTAACACAATTTCGTCTGGGTACTTAATATAATCTAAGCGCCAAATATATTCATTCGAAACATTTTTCTAACGTACCATTGGTTTTAACGTAAAGTGGATCTGAATTAAGCTGGAAATATCATTAGCTCATTTTTCGTCTTTTCCAAGCTGTTAGTGAGAAATCACTAGAAAGCAAATTATATCTTTCCAATTTTAAAACTTTTCAACAATTTGTAGAAATTTTACTCATTATAAGAACCCCACCTTAAAAGGTGTAGCAGCATTTTATTACCATTACTGTATTTAATGTTCCTTGCAGGGTTTCTAAGTATAATGTAACTGTTAAATTTGAATGTCATTAGGAAAGAACAGACCTTAATTTTTCTAGTAGAGTTATTACAATGTTTTCAGCAGATGAAATAGGGATAAATATCAGAAATCGAAGCTGTTAGATTTGCTTATAAGCCTTTTCTCACCCTAACAACAACGCAGTTGCGGAAAATCGAACCTTTCTACAAAGTTTAATATACGAGAGCCTTCACATTGATGTATAGAACAGGATGGTGACACGCTTAATAAGAAAATTAGGTATCTGTTCATTAAAAGACCAATGTTTTTATTATAACGTCTGCTGTAAATTACATATCAATAAGTATAATATTGATAATTTCTGTTTTTCAGCCAAACAGACAGCATTTATTTTTGCAAGGTGACAGCTCAATATACATAAATTCTGGCGACATGATTTTACCAAATTCCACCCATGACTCAGGCTTGCAAAGCTCTCTTTTCAGCAACAGACACTGGCAGACTATCCAAGTTCCTTCTTCATACATAAGTGCCAACTGGCCGATTCGGGTGTGTATCGTTTCATGTTTCTTTGCAAACCTTTGATTATGTATTGAATATTGTATGTTTTTTCTCGTCGTGTTAGTTTTAACAGTTGGCTTAGATCAGCTCTAGTGTACTTCACTGTAAAGAGCTATGTAGCGCCAACGTTAAATAAATTGATTATCATTATTATTATATATGAACACTATCGTTCTATATATTCAAAGGGCTATTGAGCAGCTATCCTAATCTGCTGTAAAAGGATTATGTTTAGTTTTTCTAATCAGCAAATTTCTTCTTTTGTCAGCAAAATGCCGAATGCATTTAGCAAAGCCACATAAATCGTTAATGTACAAATATAAATCTTATTGCACAGTGAAGATCATCTATTGCTATGGATATTTAGAATAATATCCAAGAAGAGAAAGCTTATTCATACACTCAGTCCTAGAAATAATCGATCTTTGATCTGGGCATCCTCTCTCATAATCATTTAGTACTATTTCTTCATAATCATGTAGTATTTGAAGATGCGGTGAAAGATCTCAGTCTGCTTCACATTTTCTGGAAGTTTTGAAATTTCAACTTTACAATTTCAATTCAATTCATTTGTATATTAACGTCCCAAAATGACAGTACTGTAGTTTGCACCACCTAGTATATACGTACAGCCTGTAGAGACTTGATGTCAAATAAAATCAAAATGACTAAAGTTTAGTTTAAATATTAAGGTTCTCCCTTCATTATTATCCGCCCTCCTTTGAATATGTAATGGTTTTGTGAATAGTATCAGGGAAGTTTACACAACCTTTATTTAACTGTCTATTAATCACTTTAACTTTTCAACAAATTATTTGGCAAACTTTCTTCGAACAATAAGTGTTCAATAATCATCTCAAAGCATTTGTGTAGAATTTTATTAGAATAATTTCTGTTTCATTTGCTTCAAACTGTGTTTATTTAAACCCTATAAAGCCATCTTTCTTTTTAGCCCTCTCGCTCCCTGCAAATATCCTACTCCATTTGGTTGTCTTTGACTTGTTATTATAAGGTTTTTTTGAATTCCTTTTATCAACTGTTTACAAAAGATAATTTCAAGTTTGTTATGTTAAATCGTGTGCTGTTTTTCTATTTGTTATAATCCTTTTTGTTCTCAGTATTCAGCGATAAGCTGGAATGGCAGAGATATGGGAGTGGCTGGCAAGTTTGGATATGCCCACTTTTCGCTTAACACAAGAAAATGGAAGTTATTTGGAAATGAAACCCAGGTTGGTAATTTTCATTCGACACTCTTCAGAGTATAACCGTTGGATGTGCCCAAAAGTATGCAGAAAATTTACATCAAGATACTTCACCATGCTATGTTTCCTCTAATTCATGCCATCTTCAAATTTTGCGGTACTTCAAATTATACGTCATTTTTGAGAGAGAATTTCCCTTTGTAGGAAAAGAATGTTACTTGCAGGGGTGGTTTGACACTTTGGGATGAATACCTTATTGTTGGTTGTTACAACATCGAAGCTGAATCTGACGAGGTGTGCTATACAATCATTTATAATTATTCAATTTCTGTAAAAGATGGTGGATAGGATAAAATAATGATAAAAGGAAAGATAATTCTTTATTTTCTTTAAAAGATTAAACCTATGATAAAAGAATATTTGGCTTGCCTATGATGAATATCTTATTCTTTTTCCTGTCACGATAAATATTTAATAATTTATGCTTGTTTTTATGTGATAAACAAATGTCCTTATATTTTCACAACGCTGTGTAGATTTTGCTGTTAAAATTTCGTAAGTATTAAAGTGAAATTGCCTATGTTTAGGTTATTATAAAAAGGAAATTTGGTAAAGGAAATATTCTTACTGATTAGTCATTGAGCGACTTTCTTCTTGCCAGGTGAGATTTCATTGTCGAAAGTCAAACCTTGATGCCAATACAGCACAGACCATCAAGCTAGATTCTCCTGTCTTTCTGATCAACACATTTCACGATATCCTACTGGTTTACACAGCTGATTGCAGTGTCCGTTTCTATCAACTGTTGCTGGATGATCAAGTCGCACGTGAGTCCGCGTCCATCGTTTCTTTGATATATAATGAATAAACACTTATTCAGTATATAATCTTTGGATTGTTGATGCCGTTTGAGCGGCCTAAGGGCAATTCACATCTAAAAATGGTTATTTTATCACGATCGTTGACGATTGTTTTGTGATTATTTTGTTTCAGTCTTGATTACAATAATCTTTTCATCATTTGATTACGTTCTGATTATTCTGTCATTATCATTTACTTTTTTCTTGTAACCTACTTATTATTATTTATTAGTTTCAAATAACTTATATTAATTTCCTGATCATTAAAAAATTTCCGTGATTTTGATCTTTTATGATTTTTCTTGCTTTACTCATCATCAAAATGTTGCCACGATTTTAAGATTTCTCATTATTTTTTTAGTTTTTGTCATTATATCATCCTAATTGTTTGGGATTTTTTTATCATTTTCTGGATATTTTCAAAATTATTATAATTACTTAGTTGGTCTTTAGTGGTTAGGATTAAATTCAAGGAGAATGGCGAAAAGTTTTTTTCTGCTGCGAATGGCACACTTCAAAAGGCATTTTGATGTTTCGTTTTTCTAGATTTTGTAACTCCTTCCATGTTTAGATTATAAAAGGGTGGACCGCCGGCCCGCGGCACGCCGAGCCAGTGGACCGCCGCCCGCGGCACGCCCACCCAGTGACCCGCAAAACCCCCCCAAGCCGAGATGCAAATTAGCAAAGAACGAACTAACGCCATGCCCAACAGACAAAACCCCCCTCACACAAAACCCCAACACACACGGCTTCGCCCCCCGCAGAGGCGTGCCCCCCGCAAAGGCGTGACCCCGCACAAAAGAGGCTCCCGCCAAAGAGAGGCTGTGGCGTGCTCCCACGCAGAGGCTGCGACAACCACGCCCTCTGCCATCACAAAATTTTTCCTCAAAAAAATGTGCAAAAAACACTCGCACTCCTGCAGAATTCAGCGCAAAAATCACTCGCGCTCCTACGCGATTTTTACTCGCACGACTGTCACAGGCGCTAGAGGGCGGGGCCCTTTTCTTTCCCCTCTGCTCCCCGCCCTCTAGCGCCTGTGACAGTCGTGCGAGTAAAAATCGCGTAGGAGCGCGAGTGATTTTTGCGCTGAATTCTGCAGGAGTGCGAGTGTTTTTTGCACATTTTTTTGAGGAAAAATTTTGTGATGGCAGAGGGCGTGGTTGTCGCAGCCTCTGCGTGGGAGCACGCCACAGCCTCTCTTTGGCGGGAGCCTCTTTTGTGCGGGGTCACGCCTTTGCGGGGGGCACGCCTCTGCGGGGGGCGAAGCCGTGTGTGTTGGGGTTTTGTGTGAGGGGGGTTTTGTCTGTTGGGCATGGCGTTAGTTCGTTCTTTGCTAATTTGCATCTCGGCTTGGGGGGGTTTTGCGGGTCACTGGGTGGGCGTGCCGCGGGCGGCGGTCCACTGGCTCGGCGTGCCGCGGGCCGGCGGTCCACCCAGAGCCCGCTTTGGCGGGCTCTCCAAGAATGGAAAAAAGTTTCGGGTATAGGGGCTTGCAAGAACCCGCCTTGGCGGGTTCTTCAAGAAAGGCTAGTCTTCCTTCAATAAAAAGGCAAAAAATATCAATGACTATAAATAAGGACGTAGTTCAAAAGTTTAATTTATTGAGATGTATTTGGGCAAGGATCAAATGTTCTACTGTATGTGGTGAAGCGTATCGTATTTGGAAGTGATTATTTTGAAATGTAGGGAGAGTCTCTTGCAATTAAAATAATATTTATAATGAGACGATATTAATAAAAAATGATGATTGACACGTGTCTAGTGAGCAGAGTGGGCAGATATCTAGAGCTAATATCATTCACTCCAAGGTCTTGAGTGGCACTGCTCTTTCATTTATAATGAGGGATAATAAATATGGTTGCTTTGTACGTTCCTAGTGCCAAGATATCTAGAGCAAAAGTAATTTTCGCGCGATTTGCTGCGGAGTATTGTTTTGGCGTTTGCAAAGTGCCCATACATTTTGAGGGAGTTTTTAGAGAGGGTGGTTTATTACTTAGAATGCAATCGTTTGTTTTTTTAAACGTGGGGAATATCTGCAATATTTCTTTGTTTTATGCTTCCTTAAGAAGTAACTATTTTTCTTCAGGAAGGCATTTTTTATTTTTGATTAGATGAATGATCTTTAGGAGAGCTTTCTTGTTAATGACTTTGCCAATCTTTTATGGTTTAAACAAACTTTGAAATATATGCTGTAGGAGCTTCCAATTTCTTAATAGAGGATTGAGAATTTTGGCTACTGGTATCGCCATTATTTTTTATTCCAAAGGGAGTCTGAAGTTGTTTTGCAAAATGGTGGTGAGTTTAAAAATTGGCAATTCTCTGTTCGAAAGGACAATATTTTATATTTCCCCTTCATAGGTTTTGACCATGACTAAATTGGATTAATAGTAGTATTTTTTCGTAAGGGCACTAATTTCATATTTCGGGGACCTCGTTTGGCATCAGGTGAAAAATGTGGGAGGACTTTTTTCAAATAAAGCCTGGTTTGAAAACCTCTCTCGATGCAACTTTTGGTATTGATGATGTTATATTTAAAAAAATGAAATTTCTAGAACCTCTTCTTATTTGTTCAAAAGTAAAGAAATTCGAATGAGTGGGGGTGTATTTTCGTTGAAAACGTTCAATTGGGATCGAATTGCTGGACCCTAACAAATCTACTCGATACTGGATGTATGAGATGGATCTAAATTCCTATGGTTCGTCGCGTAGTCTAATTATTGGGTTTAATGTGGGAGATTTATTACTGTACGGATTATAATCAGGTGAATGCTCAAAGCCTCGGTCTATAAATGAATTTTGCCAAATAGCTGTATTTGAGATGTTGCAAATGGGCAATTGATTGACATGTCTCTAGTGAGCCAAGTGCCCAGATATCTAGACCTAATATCATTCACTGCAAGGGCCTGGGTAGCATTGTTTCCTCATGTATAATGAGCAATAATAAATGTAACGGCTTTGTCTGTGCTAAGAGCCCAGATATCTGGACCTAGTGTCAATCACTGCAAGGGACTGAGTAGCATTGTTTCCTTATTCATAATGAGCAATAAGATATATAATGACTCTGTCTGTGCCAAGTGCTCAGATATCTGGACCGAATTCAATGAAGTGCGATTAGCTGTGGAGCATTGCTTTGTCGTTTGGCAAGTGGCCATAGATTTTAAGAGAGTTTTTAGAGAGGGTGGTTTATTACTGAGAGTGCCACCGTTTGTCCTTTTTTAAATGTAGGGAATATCCGCTATATTTCTTTGTTTTATGCTCAATTAAAAAATAATTGTTTATCTTAATAAATGCTTTTTTAACTTTTAGCTGGATCAGTGATATACAGGGGCTCTTTATTGTTAGCGATTTTATGAATCCGTTATCGTTTAATAAAACTTTGAGATATATGCTGTAGTACTTCCAATTTCCTAATAGAGGAGGGAGAATTTCGGTTAGTCGGGTCGCCATCATGTTTCTTTCAAAGGGCAGTTTGAAGTAGTTTTGGAAATTGGTGGTGAGTTTAAAAAATCTCATTAATAAAGGTTGGTCAATAGCAATTCCTTATTGAAGAGGACAATATTTTATATTCCCCCCTCATAGGTTTTGACCATGACTAAATTGCTACTCGATACTGGATGTATGAGATGAATCTAAATTCCTATGCTTCGTCGCGTTGCCTAATTATTGGGTTTAATGTGGGAGGCTTATAACTGTACGGATTATAAGTAGGTGAATGCTCAAAGCCTCGGTCTATAAATGAATTTTGCCAAATAACTGTATTTGAGATGTTGCAAATGGGCAATTGATTGACATGTCTCTAGTGAGCCAAGTGCCCAGATATCTGGACCTAATATCATTCACTGCAAGGGCCTGGGTTCCATTGTTTCCTCATGTATAATGAGCAATATTAAATGTAACGGCTTTGTCTGTGCCAAGTGTCCAGATATTTGGACCTAATATCATTCACTGCAAGGGCCTGGGTTGCATTGTTTCCTTATGTATAATGAGCAATATTAAATGTAACGGCTTTGTCTGTGCCAAGAGCCCAGATATCTGGACCTTATGTCATTCACTGCAAGGGCCTGGGTAGCATTGTTTCCTCATGTATAATGAGCAATATTAAATGTAACGGCTTTGTCTGTGCCAAGTGTCCAGATATTTGGACCTAATATCATTCAATGCAAGGGCCTGGGTTGCATTGTTTCCTTATGTATAATGAGCAATATTAAATGTAACGGCTTTGTCTGTGCCAAGTGCCCAGATATCTAGACCTAATATCATTCACTGCAAGGGCCTGGGTAGCATTGTTTCCTTATGTATAATGAGCAATATTAAATGTAACGGCTTTGTCTGTGCCAAGTGTCCAGATATTTGGACCTAATATCATTCACTGCAAGGGCCTGGGTTGCATTGTTTCCTTATGTATAATGAGCAATATTAAATGTAACGGCTTTGTCTGTGCCAAGAGCCCAGATATCTGGACCTTATGTCATTCACTGCAAGGGCCTGGGTTGCATTGTTTCCTCATGTATAATGAGCAATATTAAATGTAACGGCTTTGTCTGTGCCAAGTGCCCAGATATCTAGACCTAATATCATTCACTGCAAGGGCCTGGGTAGCATTGTTTCCTCATGTATAATGAGCAATATTAAATGTAACGGCTTTGTCTGTGCCAAGTGCCCAGATATCTAGACCTAATATCATTCACTGCAAGGGCCTGGGTAGCATTGTTTCCTCATGTATAATGAGCAATATTAAATGTAACGGCTTTGTCTGTGCCAAGTGTCCAGATATTTGGACCTAATATCATTCACTGCAAGGGCCCGGGTTGCATTGTTTCCTTATGTATAATGAGCAATATTAAATGTAACGGCTTTGTCTGTGCCAAGAGCCCAGATATCTGGACCTTATGTCATTCACTGCAAGGGCCTGGGTTGCATTGTTTCCTCATGTATAATGAGCAATAATAAATGTAACGGCTTTGTCTGTGCCAAGAGCCCAGATATCTGGACCTAATGTCATTCACTGCAAGGGCCTGGGTTGCATTGTTTCCTCATGTATAATGAGCAATAATAAATGCCGTCTATTAATTTTTTTTGCTCAAAACAACGGCGGGGCAAGCTATGACGTAGCAAATTTAGAAAATCGAAAAGGTTGTCTTTCCACGGTGGAGCTTTGCAGAAGGAACGATTAATGGGTACCTAACTATCGCTAACGACCTGCATTGACAATCAAGTTGACGCTTAATGATCTCGCCTGAATTCTATAGATTGATAACGAAGTGAAACATCCTTCATCCTTTGCAATCAAACTAAACGAAATTGAAAAAAAGGCTTCCAATTTGTTTTTGAAACGAATAAAAATGTTTTTTCGAACATAAAAATGCTGTCAACAGATTTATAATGCGTAAAACAACGGCGGGGTAAGCTATGACGCAGCAAGTTTAGCAAATCGAAAAAGTTGGTTTTCCTCCGCGGAGCTTTGCAGAAGGAAAGGTTAATGAGTACCTAAATACCGCTAACGACCCGCACTGACAATCAAATTGGCGCTTAATGATCTCGCATCGATGCTATAGTTTTATCATGAAGGGAAACATCCTGAATCGTCCGCAACCAAAACAAACTTTTTGTAAACTTTCATTTTCGAAAATTTCGGCATTTTCACGTCCGTGTTAACTTCAAACGTATGTTTTGGAATGCTCAGTGTCCTTTAGTGCTGAGTCCATGCGAATAGGAGTTTCTTGTAATTCTTCGCGAGCGGCCAATGCTTTGCTGTCTATTCGGAGGTCGCGGGGCTCGTACCCCCACACGGACAGGATTTTTGCCAAGTTTGTCGTTTACGCTGCTCTTGTCGATGCTAAACTGTCCATTTTAGCTAGGGTTTTTCGCGTTTAGTTTGCTTTCATTTAAATCACAGAGCCCTTTTGAAAATCACGGAGTTTTTTGGCGGTTTGACATTTATTTTTTCGAGTTCAACACTTAAACAAAGACACATCAAGATGGCAAAACGGACACGTGATAGAACGCGTACAGATAAAATCGAGCATGATAACCATGAGCGCCTAGTTTAAACAATGCGATCGCATTCTTAGCACCGATAACGATCAAACTTCGACCAATCACGGTCGAGCCAGGGCTCGAACACAAAGGATTCGTACAGTGATGTACTGTACAGCGATGTACAGGCGATAATCATGACAATCATAACTTTTGCTCGTACGATGCTGAGTTTTTGGGAGAAAGGTGTCGCATTCGACCGGTTTTGATTCCCAAAATTTCGAATCGAAGCTTCCATCCAGAAGGGAGAAGCGAGCCGTGACGCAGCACCTTTTCCTGGTGCCAAAAAATCGACGGTGATTAGCAGAGCCTTGGCAGAGCAACTCTGCGGAGATAATTGCCCTCCGCACAAAGAGGTGGCGGTTAACGACCCACGCGACAAAGCCTAACACGCTTAACGACCCGATGTAACCTTTTCTCTGGAGAGGCAATCAGGTCCGCAAGCAAGGCAACTTCCGCCGAAAAAAAGTTTGTTTCGAGGAGTTTTAGGCAGGAAAGCCGACTCAGATCGAAACGAAAAAGCGATTCCCGCACTGTTCGGGCCAGCCGGGCCAGCCGGAAGAGGAGGGCGCAGGACGGGGAGGAGGGATCTAGGAGGCTATTTTAACAGGCGATTTGTGACCGTCCGACCGCGGGCAGCAGAGCTTGCCCTGATTTGAATTTAGGCATATTAGTATATAGGATGGGTGGCCCGCCGGCCCGCGACAGCCCGAGCCAGTGGACCGCCGGCCCGCGGCACGCCCAGCCAGTGGACCGCCGGCCCGCGGCACGCCCAGCCAGTGGACCGCCGGCCCGCGACATGCCCAGCCAGTGGACCGCCGGCCCGCGAAACACCGAGCAAGTGACCCGCAAGCCCCCGCCCAACCCTAGGTGCAAATTAGCAAAGAACGAACTAACGCCATCCCCAACACACAAAACCCCCTCACACAAAACCCCAACACACACGACCCCAACACACACGACCCCAACACACACGACGTGCCCCCCGCAGAGGCGTGGCTCCCGCACAAAAGAGGCTCACGCCAAAAAGAGGCTGTACCTGCTCCCCCGCAGAGCCTGCAAGAACCACGCCCTCTCCCATCACAAAATTCTTCCTCAAAAAAAAGTGCAAAAAACACTCGCACTCCTGCAGAATTCAGCGAAAAAATCACTCGCGCTCCTACGCGATTTTTACTCGCACGACTGTCACAGGCGCTAGAGGGCGGGGAGGAGAGGCGAAAAAAAAGGTCCCCGCCCTCTAGCGCCTGTGACAGTCGTGCGAGTAAAAATCGCGTAGGAGCGCGAGTGATTTTTTCGCTGAATTCTGCAGGAGTGCGAGTGTTTTTTGCACTTTTTTTTGAGGAAGAATTTTGTGATGGGAGAGGGCGTGGTTCTTGCAGGCTCTGCGGGGGAGCAGGTACAGCCTCTTTTTGGCGTGAGCCTCTTTTGTGCGGGAGCCACGCCTCTGCGGGGGGCACGTCGTGTGTGTTGGGGTCGTGTGTGTTGGGGTCGTGTGTGTTGGGGTTTTGTGTGAGGGGGTTTTGTGTGTTGGGGATGGCGTTAGTTCGTTCTTTGCTAATTTGCACCTAGGGTTGGGCGGGGGCTTGCGGGTCACTTGCTCGGTGTTTCGCGGGCCGGCGGTCCACTGGCTGGGCATGTCGCGGGCCGGCGGTCCACTGGCTGGGCGTGCCGCGGGCCGGCGGTCCACTGGCTGGGCGTGCCGCGGGCCGGCGGTCCACTGGCTCGGGCTGTCGCGGGCCGGCGGGCCACCCAGACCCCGCTTTGGCGGGGTCGTCAAGAATGGAAACTCAGGCCAGGTGGGCCTTGCAAGACCCCGCTTTGGCGGGGTCGCCAAGAAAGGCTAGTTTACTTCCATTCCATAATAATAAATATCAATAGCATTAAGTAAACACTTTATGGAGGATTGTAGTCTATTTACAATAACATTCAGTAGAAACTTTTCAGTGGATTGTAGTCTATTTAGATAAAGTGTGGGAACTTATGACATATTTTTTATGGAACATGGACTAAATCGAATGAGTATTGAGCAGTCACCATTGGGGCCTGCTCGTTTGCCATTTTGAGAGAAACTTGAAATGGGTCTCAGAAGACAGCAGTATATATGTATTGTGAGGCGAAAGGAAAAATTGCAAAATATTGAAAAATTGCATTATTAGGGAAGGATTTTTTACATAATTTGTTATTAGAGTGAAGGTGGTTGCTAAATTGGTGAAGGAAAAGCGTGAGAGAGCAGTTAAAGTTTAAATCAATAACTCAGTAGATTATCAAAGGTGTGATTTTGCTGTTTCCGTGTGCTTCAAACATTCTGTAGTTTATTTTTAGGCAATTAAACGATGTTTATTGGTAGCTTCAACGTTCTTCACGTGTACAGTAGGTTTGATGTTGTGGAAATGGTTCTTTCATACTACAGTTTCTGACAATACCCAGGCATCTTAAATTGCGACGCTGGTCAGCCTAGCCTAATTATTGCGTTTAATGTGGGAACCTTGTTACTGTAGGCATTATAAGTAGGTCTATCATCCAGGACTCAATTAATTAATTTATTTGCCAAATAAAAGCAATTTGGAAACCATTCAACTGTTGGAGAGGTTGGTGGTGTTCGTTTTAAATGTACTTCTAAGACCTTGTCAATTAATTGTCTATAGGTCAGATGATTTTTCGAGATTAAAATCATGTTAACGCTATTTTTGGTACAGTTCACATATATCTAGCTACTTTTAACAGAATCTTCCTTTCTGATTCAAATCACGTGATTTCATTGTTGCTAGGTGGTGTGTTAATATCAGCTCGGGCGTTTCCGCCTCGTTTTGACCTTTTAATACCAATGGATGAGGCCTTCAAATTTGGTAAAGCAATAGACTTGTTTTTTGGTTGCCCCCGACCTCCATTTTATATGGAGAAGCTCAAATTTCGATATTTTCACGAAGAGGCATCCAGCAAAGTCATTTATCTATTTCCTCTCCACCCCGACCAAATTTGAAGATAAATTAATCTTTATATCAATTTTACTTAATACCTGTGTCTAAAATATTGCCGAAAGAGAATATATATAGTTCCACAAATGTTTCATTTTTGAGCACTTCCACTAATGTTTCATTTTTGAGGACTTTTTATCATGCTATAAAACTTGACTGATTATCAACTATCCTAACTTGTGTTCAATGGCAGATTTCTAGCAGAAAAACAAATATTTACTTCATCATCATAATAATTATGAAAATGTTTGCTAATTTTGAAAACAACAACAATTAATAGTTACTATTGGTGTGCCAACCCTAGAGTGGAGAATCCTGAAAACAAAATCCATAACTGAAGCAAAATCTAAAATCTGATGTTTTCAAAATATATGAGGCAAACCCTCAAATATATCACAATGAGGGAGGCGTGTATTTCACCAACATCCTCGTAAAAAACCAATTGCAAGATTGGTAACAATAAATGGCTAGAGTTGAGGATCCTCCAAAGTTAAATAGGACATTTAAAGCAAAATCTAATAGATGTTTATAACGCATAGGGGGCAAACTCTGTTAAAGTGCAATGAGGGAACCGTGTGTTTCATAAACATCCTCGTAAAAAAACCAATTGGAAGTAGGGTATGAAAATCTATGAAATAGGGGTCCTATCAATCGCTGAAACTATTTGAGAGCAGGATGCAAAATCTTGAATCATCCTTCAACTTTACAATAAACATACAAAGATCCTCTAAATCAATCAAACTACAACGAAACAAAGGCCAACGAAGAAATGTCTTTCATTCAAATTGTGGTGTCAAAACGTCTCACAAATGCCCTGAAAAGAAGAGGAATAATGGTTATTAAATTTCAGCGCTAGTGTACGCGTAGAAACAATTCATTAAAGCATGTTTCCATGTCGAAATGGAAATGGCTGGAAAAATTGCTTAGCAGTTGTAAAATTGGTGTAAAAGTGGTAGAAAAACACGTACAAAAAAGGAGCAGAATGATTATTTTGACAAAAAGGGCAGCTTTCAATGCATGAAAATATCGCAAAAGCAATCAATCAACTGTGAGGGGTTAGGGGAGGCGTAACTTCACTGGCATTTGCAATAGATGGAAAAATGTATTGAAAAAGTTATTAAATTTCTATACCACGATGAGGGCAACATGAAGTTTACAAAAACTCTACTAAATCTTGTCACTAAGGGTGTAGCATGAATATTTAAACAAAAAGGGGCAGCAAAAATTCGTAGAAAATATCGCGAAGGCAATCAATCCAATCGCGAGGGTTAGGAGGAGGCGTAACTTCACCGGCATTCGCAACAGACGAAAAACTGCATTGAATAATTTAATTTTTCTAAATAAACACTTGGCTTCTAAATAAACACTTGGCTTTTCGTTAAGAATTCATTCAACGTATTTATATAAAGAAACGCGAAACAAAATTTGAGTATAAACAAAGTAAAACACCAAGAGATCTTCTATATCAAAAATCACTTACCGTGTGATGAAGCTGGGAGAATATGTTTACAATACTTTGGTCAATCTGCAACGGGTATGTCCTGCAAAAAATCCAAGAATAACCGAAATAAAAACTGTGACGGAGCAAGTTTACCAAAATCAAATGTCGACATCGAAGATCAAGGTTCCTAATCGATGCGTCACTAATGATCGTTAACGACCCGCACTCACAAAAAGTTTCCCCAATAACGACCTTGCAGACAATGGGGTCACATCACAAAGGGGGCGTAGCTTGATCGTCGTTCGCAACTCGTCAGGCAAAACTGTCCTATAAAGTTTGAATTTCCTGAATCTAGTCGTTACAATTCGCTGAGAATTCGTTGCACAAATTGATAAATAATAAAATACCTTTATCTTGAAACGTAGATAAACAAAAGGGCCTGAAAATAACCCCGAAAACAAAATCGCGAATGCAATCAATCAATCGCGAAGGGATAAGGGGGACGTAACTTCACCGGCTTTCGCAACACATGAAAAACTTTATTGAAAAATTTAATTTTCCTAAATGAACACTTGGCATTTCGTTTAGAATTCATTCAGCATATTTATCTAAGAAACGGCAAACAAAATTTGAGTATAAACGAAGTAAAACACGAAGAGATCTTTGATATCAAAAATCGCTTACCGTGTGATGAAGCTGGATGAGAATATCTTTTACAATACTTTGGTGAATCTGCCACGGGAATGTCCTGCAAAAAATCCAAGAATAACCTAAATGAAAACTGTGACGCAGCAAGTTTACCAAAATCAAATGTCCACATCGAAGATTCAAGGTTCCTAATCGGTGCGTCACTAATGATCGTTAACGATCCGCAGTCACAAAAAGTTTCCCCAATAACGACCTTGCAGACAATGGGGTCACATCACAAAGGGGGCGTACCTTGATCGTCGTTCGCAACTCATCAAGTAGGCAAAACTGTGCTATAAAGTTAGAATTTCCTGACTGAATCTCGGCGTTACAATTCGCTGAGACTTCGTTGCACAAATTGATAAATAATAAAATACTTCTATGTTGAAACGTAGATAAACAAAAAGGCGTGAAAATAACCCCGAAAACAAAATCGCGAATGCAATCAATCAATCGCGAAGGGTTAGGGGGACGTAACTTCACCGGCATTCGCAACACATGAAAAACTGCATTGAAAAATTTAATTTCCCTAAATAAACACTTGGCATTTCGTTTAGAATTCATTCAACGTATAAAGAAACGCGAAACAGAATTTGAGTATAAACGACGAAGTAAAGGAAGAAGAGATCTTTTATATCAAAAATCGCTTACCGTGTGATGTATGTAGCTGGATGAGAATATCTTTTACAACAATTTGCTCAATATGCCACGGCAATATCCTGCAAAAAATCCGAGAATAGCCGAAACGAAAACTGTGACGCAGCAAGTTTACCAAAAAGAAATGTCGACTTCTTTTTCCAAACCTTTCTTTCCAACCGTGTGCTCTAAAATGCACCTGGCTGGAAAATGATCTTCGCGACAATTCATCATGGTTTTGTCCTGTTGAGACTGTTTTGACACAAATTGCACGGTCATTTATCAATCGATCCCCCATAAAAGGGAATTTTTCAGTTACCGGGAAAAAAACTGTCCCTGCAACAATGCAAATCGCTACGTCATCGGAACGCATCGCCAAAAGACCATGATAACCATGAGAGTGCCTAGTAGTTTAAGCAACAATGATGAGATAATCATGACAATCATAACTTTTGCTCGTACGGTCTCGAGCTTTTGGGAGAAAGGTGTCGCAAGCGAGCTGTTTCGATTCCAAAAAAACCTCGAATCAAAACTTCCATCCAGAAGGGAGAACCGAGCTGTGACGCAGCAAGGTTTTCTTGCAAAGGAAATCGAAGCTCGCAGAAACTTGAGGATCCCGCACTTAATTGCTTCTCCGCACAAAGAGGTGGCGGTTAACGACCTCGCTGACAAAGCCTAACACGCTTAACGACCATGATAATCATGAGAGTGCCTAGTAGTTTAAGCAACAATGATGAGATAATCATGACAATCATAACTTTTGCTCGTACGGTCTCGAGTTTTTGGGAGAAAGGTGTCGCAAGCGAGCTGTTTCGATTACCAAAACCTCGAATCAAAACTTCCATCCAGTACGGAGAGCCGAGCTGTGACGCAGCAAGGTTTTCTTGGAAAGGAAATCGAAGCTGTGAGAAACTTGGGGATTCCGCACTTAATTGCTTGTCCGCACAAAGAGGTGCGGCTTAACGACCTACGTGACAAAAAGCCTAACACGCTTAACGACCTCTCGAAATCTTTTCACTCGGGTTGCAATTAGGTCCGCAAGCAAGGCAACTTCCGGTAAAAAAAAGTTTGTTTCGAGGATTTTCAGGCAGGAAGACGGGACCGAATCGAAAATCGAAGGCCAGCTGCAGACTCACGTCGACGGACGGGATCGAAGGGAGGAAAAAGCGGGACGTTTCGAGGAGGCCTCGAAACCGATCTCGTTCGAAGAGGCGTCGAGTGGGTGAGACCGTGTGCAGACGTGCTTGCCCCTCATTTGCATAGTAGCACATTCGTTGTTTCGAAGCTAATTTGCATAGTAGGATTTTAGTATATTGAGATTGCTTGGGTGGACCGCCGGCCCGCGACACACCGAGCCAGTGGACCGCCGCCCCGCGGCACGCCGAGCCAGTGGACCGCCCCCCGCGAGACACCGAGCCAGTGAGCCGCAAGCCCTCCCCAACCCGAGCTGCAAATTAGCAAAGAACGAACTAACGCCTTCCCCAACACACAAAACCTCCCTCGCACAAAACCCCAACACACACGACCTGCCCCCCCGCTGAGGCGTGCCCCCAACAGAGGCGTGGCTGCCGCCCAAAAGAGGCTCCCACCAAAAAGAGGCTGTGGCGTGCTCCCCCGCAGAGGCTGAGAGTACCACGCCCTCTGCCATCACAAAATTCTCCCTCAAAAAAATGTGCAAAAAACACTCGCGCTCCTACGCGATTTTTACTCGCACGACTGTCACTGGCGCTAGAGGGCGGGGAGCAGAAAACGGGGAGGAGGAGGCTCCCCGCCCTCTAGCGCCAGTGACAGTCGTGCGAGTAAAAATCGCGTAGGAGCGCGAGTGTTTTTTGCACATTTTTTTGAGGGAGAATTTTGTGATGGCAGAGGGCGTGGTACTCTCAGCCTCTGCGGGGGAGCACGCCACAGCCTCTTTTTGGTGGGAGCCTCTTTTGGGCGGCAGCCACGCCTCTGTTGGGGGCACGCCTCAGCGGGGGGGCAGGTCGTGTGTGTTGGGGTTTTGTGCGAGGGAGGTTTTGTGTGTTGGGGAAGGCGTTAGTTCGTTCTTTGCTAATTTGCAGCTCGGGTTGGGGAGGGCTTGCGGCTCACTGGCTCGGTGTCTCGCGGGGGGCGGTCCACTGGCTCGGCGTGCCGCGGGGCGGCGGTCCACTGGCTCGGTGTGTCGCGGGCCGGCGGTCCACCCAAGCAAGACCCCGCTTTGGCGGGGTCGCTAAGAAAGGCTAGTTTATTTCCAATTTATAATAATAAATAACAATGACATTAAATAAACTCTTTTAGGAGGATTAAAATATATTTCCATATAGTGATGGAGCTTGTGACATATTTTATGTGATAAATTGTAATTAAGAATTAGAACTCTTTCGCTGGAAGGGTCTGGGCAGTATTGTTTGTTGTTTCTGGTTAGTTTAAAAAATCGTATCAAAAAAAGGCCTTTGACCGTTTTGATTCAAAAGTATGAGTAAGGTCTAATGCAGTCATTGCTTTAAATATAAAAAAATTGGAGTTTCGTGTGGACCGTATGCGCCGCGCAGGTGTTATTTGATGCATCTAAGCCTTAGCCTAAGAAATCTACTCGATAATGGATATATGAGATCCATCTAAATTCCTATGCTTCGTCAGCGTAGCCAAATTACTTGGTTTAATGTGGGAGCCTTGTTACTGTACTGACTATAAATGTAGGTGAATCCTCCAAGCCTCAATGAATAAATTAATTTGTCAAATAACTGTAATTGAGACGTTGTTTATCAGCAAATATGATTGACATGTCTCTTGTGAGCCAAGAACCCAGATATCTGGACCTGATGTCATGCACTGCAAGGGCCTGAGTAGCATTGTTCCCTCATGTATAATTAGCAGTAATAGATATAATGGCTGTGTATGTGCCAAGAGCCCAGATATCTGGACCTAATGTCATTCACTGCAAGGGCCTGGGCAGCATTGTTTCCTTATTCATAATGAGCAATTATAAATGTAACGGCTTTGTCTGTGCCAAGAGCCCAGATATCTGGACCTAAGGTCATTCAATGCAAGGGACTGAGTAGCATTGTTTCCTCATGTATAATGAGCAATAATAAATGTAACGGCTTTGTCTGTGCCAAGTGCCCAGATATCTGGACCTAATGTCATTCACTGCAAGGGCCTGGGTAGCATTGTTTCCTCGTGTATAATGAGCAATAATAAATGTAACGGCTTTGTCTGTGCCAAGAGCCCAGATATCTGGACCTAAGGTCGTTCAATGCAAGGGACTGAGTAGCATTGTTTCCTCATGTTTAATGAGCAATAATAAATGTAACGGCTTTGTCTGTGCCAAGAGCCCAGATATCTGGACCTAAGGTCATTCAATGCAAGGGACTGAGTAGCATTGTTCCCTCATGTATAATTAGCAATAATAGATATAATGGCTGTGTATGTGCCAAGAGCCCAGATATCTGGACCTAATGTCATTCACTGCAAGGGCCCGGGTAGCATTGTTTCCTTATTCATAATGAGCCATAATAAATGTAACGGCTTTGTCTGTGCCAAGAGCCCAGATATCTGGACCTAAGGTCATTCAATGCAAGGGACTGAGTAGCATTGTTCCCGCTTGTATAATTAGCAATAATAAATGTAACGGCTTTGTCTGTGCCAAGTGCCCAGATATCTGGACCTAATGTCATTCACTGCAAGGGCCTGGGTAGCATTGTTTCCTTATTCATAATGAGCCATAATAAATGTAACGGCTTTGTCTGTGCCAAGAGCCCAGATATCTGGACCTAAGGTCATTCACTGCAAAGGCCTGGGTTGCATTGTTTCCTCGTGTATAATGAGCAATAATAAATGTAACGGCTTTGTCTGTGCCAAGTGCCCAGATATCTGGACCTAAGGTCATTCACTGCAAGGGCCTGGGTAGCATTGTTCCCTCATGTATAATTAGCAATAATAGATATAATGGCTGTGTATGTGCCAAGAGCCCAGATATCTGGACCTAAGGTCATTCAATGCAAGGGACTGAGTAGCATTGTTTCCTCATGTTTAATGAGCAATAATAAATGTAACGGCTTTGTCTGTGCCAAGAGCCCAGATATCTGGACCTAAGGTCATTCAATGCAAGGGACTGAATAGCATTGTTTCCTCGTGTTTAATGAGCAATAATAGATATAATGGCTGTGTATGTGCCAAGTGCCCACATATCTGGACCTAATGTCATTCACTGCAAAGGCCTGGGTTGCATTGTTTCCTCGTGTATAATGAGCAATAATAAATGTAACGGCTTTGTCTGTGCCAAGTGCCCAGATATCTGGACCTAAGGTCATTCACTGCAAGGGACTGAGTAGCATTGTTCCCGCTTGTATAATTAGCAATAATAGATATAATGGCTGTGTATGTGCCAAGTGCCCAGATATCTGGACCTAATGTCATTCACTGCAAGGGCCTGGGTAGCATTGTTTCCTCGTGTATAATGAGCAAATATAAATTTAACGGCTTTGTCTGTGCCAAGTGCCCAGATATCTGGACCTAAGGTCATTCACTGCAAGGGACTGAGTAGCATTGTTTCCGCTTGTATAATTAGCAATAATAGATATAATGGCTTTGTCTGTGCCAAGAGCCCAGATATCTGGACCTAAGGTCATTCACTGCAAAGGCCTGGGTTGCATTGTTTCCTCGTGTATAATGAGCAATAATAAATGTAACGGCTTTGTCTGTGCCAAGTGCCCAGATATCTGGACCTAAGGTCATTCACTGCAAGGGACTGAGTAGCATTGTTCCCGCTTGTATAATTAGCAATAATAGATATAATGGCTGTGTATGTGCCAAGTGCCCAGATATCTGGACCTAATGTCATTCACTGCAAGGACTAAGGGCGATTTTTGCTTCATGGAAATGCCGTCTATTAATTTTTTATGCTCAAAACAACGGCGGGGTAAGCTATGACGTAGAAAATTTAGAAAATCAAAAAGGTTGTCTTTCCACGGTGGAGCTTTGCAGAAGGAACGATTAATGGGTACCTAACTATCGCTAACGACCTGCATTGACAATCAAGTTGACGCTTAATGATCTCGCCTGAATTCTATAGATTGATAACGAAGTGAAACATCCTTCATCCTTTGCAATCAAACTAAACGAAATTGAAAAGATAGGCTTCCAATTTGTTTTTGAAACGAATAAGAATGTTTTTTCGAACATAAAAATGCTGTCAACAGATTTATAATGCGTAAAACAACGGCGGGGTAAGCTATGACGCAGCAAGTTTAGCAAATCAAAAAAGTTGGTTTTCCTCCGCGGAGCTTTGCAGAAGGAAAGGTTAATGAGTACCTAAGTACCGCTAACGACCCGCACTGACAATCAAATTGGCGCTTAATGATCTCGCATCGATGCTATAGTTTTATCATGAAGGGAAACATCCTGAATCGTCCGCAACCAAAACAAACTTTTTGTAAACTTTCATTTTCGAAAATTTCGGCATTTTTACGTCCGTGTTAACTTCAAACGCATGTTTTTGAATGCTCAGTGAAGTGCATGTGGATAGGAAATTCTTGTTGATTTTATTGAGCGGTCAATTCTTTGTTGCAATGATGGGGGATGGCGGGGCCCGTACCCCCACTCGTACAGGATTTGGTTAGCTTAATTTTTCGTTTTCTGTGTGATTTTCATTTAAATCCAACGCCCCTTATAAAAAATCAGGTTTCATAAAAATTTTTTCGATTTCACCAAGTAAACAAAGATGGCAAAACGAAGGGACACGTGATGTAAAAAGTAGTGATACAGCTAAATTCGAACATGATAAGCATGAGCGTCTAGTTTAAACAGTTTAAACAATGAGATCGCATTCTTAGTACTTATAACGATCAAACTTTCGACCAATCACGGTCGAGCCAGAGCCCCAACACAAAGGATTCGTACAGTGGTGTACTGTACATTACAGTACAGGGCAAAATCATGACAATCATAACTTTTGCTCGTACGGTCTCGAGTTTTTGGGAGAAAGGTGTCGCATTCGAACGGTTTTGATTCCCAAAATTTCGAATCGAAACTTCCATCCAGAAGGGAGAAGCGAGCCGTGACGCAGCACCGTTTTCGTGCCAAAAAAATCGACGGTGATTAGCAGAGCCTTGGCAGAGCAACTCTGCGGAGATAATTGCCCTCCGCACAAAGAGGTGGCGGTTAACGACCTCGCTGACAAAGCCTAACACGCTTAACGACCCGATGTAACCTTTTCTCTGGAGAGGCAATCAGGTCCGCAAGCAAGGCAACTTCCGCCGAAAAAAAGTTTGTTTTGAGGATTTTCGACCAGGAAAACCAAGACAGAGGGAGAAAAGAAGCAAAATCCCAGACTCCCACCGACGGACGGGGTCGAGTGGAGAAAAGAGCGGGACGTTGGCAGGGCGCCTTTAAACCGATCTCACACGAACAGGGGTGAAGTAGCTGCGACCGTGATCACCGTTGCTTGCCCCTTATTTGCATAGTAGCATTTTAGTACATTGAGATCTGGGTGGCCCGCCGGCCCGCGAAAGCCCGAGCCAGTGGACCGCCGGCCCGCGGCACGCCCAGCCAGTGGACCGCCGGCCCGCGGCACGCCCAGCCAGTGGACCGCCGGCCCGCGGCACGCCCAGCCAGTGGACCGCCGGCCCGCGGCACGCCTACCCAGTGGACCGCCAGCCCGCGACACACCGAGCAAGTGACCCGCAAGCCCCCGCCCAACCCTAGGTGCAAATTAGCAAAGAACGAACTAACGCCATCCCCAACACACAAAGCCCCCTCACACAAAACCCCAACACACACGACCCCAACACACACGACCCCAACACACACGACCCCAACACACACGACCCCAACACACACGACCCCAACACACACGACGTGCCCCCCGCAGAGGCGTGGCTCCCCCACAAAAGAGGCTCACGCCAAAAAGAGGCTGTACCTGCTCCCCCGCAGAGGCTGCAAGAACCACGCCCTCTCCCATCACAAAATTCTTCCTCAAAAAAAAGTGCAAAAAACACTCGCACTCCTGCAGAATTCAGCGAAAAAATCACTCGCGCTCCTACGCGATTTTTACTCGCACTCCTGTCACAGGCGCTAGAGGGCGGGGAGGAGAGGCGAAAAAAAGGTCCCCGCCCTCTAGCGCCTGTGACAGGAGTGCGAGTAAAAATCGCGTAGGAGCGCGAGTGATTTTTTCGCTGAATTCTGCAGGAGTGCGAGTGTTTTTTGCACTTTTTTTTGAGGAAGAATTTTGTGATGGGAGAGGGCGTGGTTCTTGCAGCCTCTGCGGGGGAGCAGGTACAGCCTCTTTTTGGCGTGAGCCTCTTTTGTGGGGGAGCCACGCCTCTGCGGGGGGCACGTCGTGTGTGTTGGGGTCGTGTGTGTTGGGGTCGTGTGTGTTGGGGTCGTGTGTGTTGGGGTCGTGTGTGTTGGGGTCGTGTGTGTTGGGGTTTTGTGTGAGGGGGCTTTGTGTGTTGGGGATGGCGTTAGTTCGTTCTTTGCTAATTTGCACCTAGGGTTGGGCGGGGGCTTGCGGGTCACTTGCTCGGTGTGTCGCGGGCTGGCGGTCCACTGGGTAGGCGTGCCGCGGGCCGGCGGTCCACTGGCTGGGCGTGCCGCGGGCCGGCGGTCCACTGGCTGGGCGTGCCGCGGGCCGGCGGTCCACTGGCTGGGCGTGCCGCGGGCCGGCGGTCCACTGGCTCGGGCTTTCGCGGGCCGGCGGGCCACCCAGACCCCGCTTTGGCGGGGTCGTCAAGAATGGAAACTCAGGCTAGGTGGGCCTTGCAAGACCCCGCTTTGGCGGGGTCGCCAAGAAAGGCTAGTTTACTTCCATTCCATAATAATAAAAATCAATAGCATTAAGTAAACACTTTATGGAGGATTGTAGTCTATTTACAATAACATTCAGTAGAAACTTTTCAGTGGATTGTAGTCTATTTAGATAAAGTGTGGGAACTTATGACATATTTTTTTTAGAACATGGACTAAATCGAATGAGTATTGAGCTGTCACCATTGGGGCTTGTTCGTTTGCCGTTTTGAGAGAAACTTGAAATGGGTGTCAGAAGAGAGCAGAATATATGTATTGTGAGGCTGAAGGACATTATTGAAAAATTGCAGTATTAGGGAAGGATTTTTTACATAATTTGTTATTAGAGTGAAGGTGGTTGCTAAATTGGTGAAGGAAAAGTGTGAGAGAGCAGTTAAAGTTTAAATCAATAACTCAGTAGATTATCAAAGGTGTGATTTTGCTGTTTCCGTGTGCTTCAAACATTCTGTTGTTTATTGGTAGCTTCAACGTTCTTTACGTGCACATTAGGTTTGATGTTGTGGAAATGGTTCTTTCATACTACAATTTCTGACAATACTCAGGCATCTTAAATTGCGACCCTGGTTAGCCTAGCCTAATTATTGCGTTTAATGTGCGAACCTTGTTACTGTACGTATTATAAGTAGGTCTATCATCCAGGACTGAATTAATTAATTTATTTGCCAAATAAAAGGAATTTGGAAACCATTCAACTGTTGGAGAGGTTGGTGGTGTTCGTTTTAAATGTACTACTAAGACCTTGTCAATTAATTGTCCATAGGTCAGATGATTTTTCGAGATTATAATCATGTTAACGCTATTTTTGGTACAGTTCACATATATCTAGCTACTTTCAACAGAATCTTCCTTTCTGATTCAAATCACGTGATTTCATTGTTGCTAGGTGGTGTGTTAATATCAGCTCGGGCGTTTCCGCCTCGTTTTGACATTTTAATACCAATGGATGAGGCCTTCAAATTTGGTAAAGCAATAGACTTGTTTTTTGGTTGCCCCCGACCTCCATTTTATATGGAGAAGCTCAAATTTCGATATTTTCATGAAGAGGCATGCAGCAAAGTGATTTATCTATTTCGTCTTCACCCCGACCAAATTTGAAAATAAATTAATGTTTATATGAATTTTACTTAATACCTTTGTCTAAAATATTGGCGAAAGAGAATATGTATAGTTCCACAAATGTTTCATTTTTGAGCACTTCCACTAATGTTTCATTTTTGAGGACTTTTTATCATGCTATAAAACTTGACTGATTATCAACTATCCTTACTTGTGTTCAATGGCAGATTTCTAGCAGAAAAACAAATATTTACTTCATTATCGTAATAATTATGAAAATGTTTGCTAATGTTGAAAAGAACAACAATTAATAGTTAATACTGCTCAGGCAACGGCAGAGTTGAGAATCCTCAAAACAATATGCACATTTAAAGCAAAATCTAATAGATGTTTTCAAAATATTTGATATGATGGAAGTTGTATATTTGAAGAAAATTTTGGAGTTTGTTTTTGAAGCATCTGTTTCGATAAATTGAAAATAGGTGAACATTTTTGAAGAAAGGGGGAGGGTATATATGCGAGGATTAGGAGAGAATTAGGGGTAGATTAGTTAAATACTATAGTTATAGTTTTTTGCGTGTTCTGATTTTCTGTTCTTTGGTGGGTGGTACTGCTGCTTGTTTGGTTCCGACGTCTTCGTTTGGCAAGCTTTACGACGACGATAGATTCGGCTCTAGAATGGAGGAGATAATTATGTTTTAGATTTAATTGTAACGTAGAATAACGAAGTATATGGAATTGAGAGTTGGATTGAGTTTCTTGGTAGAAATTTTTGGAAGGTATTAAATAGTACAGGATAAGCTTTTCAGTACATGTAAAATACTGTTATCAATAAGGGCGCTGTTTAGGGAAAGCGTTGAGAAGGTAAAATTTTAAAAGGTAACATGCTAAACAATTTTGAACAAAAGTTCTAGTAGGTATCTTTCGTTTAAAGTTTACGAAAGGAGATTTATTCATAAGGTTAATTGGGAATGCATTAAAAATTATATTGAGAGTTGAAGAAGATGGAAGGTATATATGGGATTGGTGGTAAGTTCTTACCTTATTTTATGGAGATATTTCCCATCGGGTGCTGCGAGGTGGAACGTGATCTTTCGTTTTATATGGAGGCATCTTGCGATTCTTACTTTCGTTTTCGATATGGGTTCTGGTATCCACTCTAATTGCTATAACAGAAGTAAATAGAAAAGTTATTGCTCATGAGGGGAGGGTGTTCGAAAATACCAGTGGGGTAGTTTGCAAATATAGATTAAGGGAGGAGAGGATAAGTAAATATGGTTACCTTTGATTTACTGCCAAGTTTAACGGTAAAGTATTTTCCCATTGCAATAAGGTACAGAGAATAGCTGTAGAGAGATATAAATGCGGATAAGGAAAGGAGGAATTTTTCTGCGATGAGATGAGTGCAACGAAGATAAGGGTTTTTAAATTAAAGTTTTTAAAAAAGGAAATATGTAAGTTTGTATCATACGTTTTACCAGTATTGGGAAGACTGAGAAAGGGTTTTTGAAGATAATGGAACTGTAATACTCACCTTTCTTGACTCACGGTGCAGACGTTGTGTGATTTATAATAGAGAGACTTGTTGCGCTATTGAAGATTAAGGTTTGCTTATATATAGCTGTGGGGTAGAGTGGGTTTAATGCAAATGGGAAACATAAATTTTAGTGTTGGCATTAACTACCGTAGATGTTTGCTTGTTGGGATGTGTTTACATGCTCGGTATCCGTAGAGGGGATGTTTTGTATTTGTAATGATGTTGGAAGATATTCTTATCGGCAAGTTATGTATTTTAATGCGAAACGGTTAATTTATTGTGTTTGGTTATTTTTCATTGTGCTAGTTTAATGGTTTCCTTGCGAAGTCTGAAAACACCGTTAATGATATGGGATTAGAAAATTTGGGCGATTGTCGAGGTTTGGGGGTGGATATATTTTGCATGGTATTTTGGTGATAGCGCTAACTGTCTAGAACTGAAGGGCCGTGTACTTTGGGTGGGGATAGAAAAAATAAGTATAAATAATCAGGTGTTGGGAAAATTAAGTGTGTTTGTTTATTTGCTAAAGTATCTGATATTGTGTTCTATAAATTGTAATTGAGAATTTGAAGGTAGGATTTAGAAATGTATAAATATAGAGAATTACAGTTGAATTGTTTCTTATGACGAAAATGCGACAGTATACAAAGAGAGAATTAATATATTGTTCAAGAGTCAAACAAAATCTGCCAGTAATTACAATAGTAACAATGTCATATACGAAAGTGTTTATGATTTAACTAAATATATTTCTTTATAAAACATAAGTGGTGCTTGTAGATTTGATAGTTCAGCAGGTGGTGGTTATAGAAAATGATTTAGTTTGCAACATATTTAGAGAGGGCCCACGTGAGGGGGGGGGGAGGAGTGGGAGGGCCTATGGCCTGATCTATGTCTTCATTAGGAAAAATATTTATGTAGAGATCTGGTTTTGAAGGGCTAAATTCGAGCTTGATTTATGGAAGCTGGCCTCTCCACCTTGAAATTCGCGGGGTGCGCTGTGTTAGAATAGGTAAAGTCTAGAGTTAAACAGCTAAAGGTATTATTTTTTATTTATTGTTTCGGATAAGGGAGTAAGGTTTTTCTTCTTTTTTTCTCTTTGTTGGGGGGTGGAAGGTAGGGGTACATTTGAAGTGGATAGGGTGTTGTACTCTAATTTTTGAAACGCTAGATTGTTTGTGTACTTTTTAAAGTATTTATAACAATGATAGTATTTGATGGTAGTTAGTACTACAAAGATAAATTTCTGTGTATTTCAGTGCGTGCGAATGGGTGAATGGTTGTAAAATTTATTGTAGGACTTCAGGGTATACGATGTTTTTTGTTTTGTTACCTCGTGGTAACATGACTTTGATCCCTGCAAAGGATTTGGCTCTTGACATGGCTACGTATAGCTGGCCGTGAGTAAAAACGGGCTCTGGGAGGTAGACACCAACGTATCGTAATGATTGCCCTTGTGCTTTGTTTATAGTTAGACAGTATGCCAATCTCACTGGAAATTGTACTCTAGCAATGTCGATGGGGAGGGCGGTATCTTTGGAAGACATTGTGATTCGTGGAATCATTACATAGCGTCCTCTGTGTTCACTGGCGATGACTTCTGCGCAAATGAGATGACGTTGCAAGTCGCGGACAATGAGACGGGTTCCATTGCAGAGACCTTTTTTAGGGTTGATGTTCCTTAGTAAAATAATTGTTGCACCGACCTTGATGTGTGAGAGAAGAAATATAAATTTATTTTTACCGTAGTGTAGGGGATTTTTGTATAAGGTGAGGAGACGACAAATTGAAATGAAATGAGGTTTCGTTGGTTTATGTTGCTGTAAGGAGAAATAATTTAAGGGGGGGGGGGGGAGAATTTTATGAAAAGGAAAGAAATGTTATTACCTTGAGCTCTAGCTGGTGAAGTGGCATACCAGTTGGTGTCTGGATATTGAGGAACTCAATAGGATATGCTAGAGCTTCTTCGGGATCATCAGTAATCACCCTATCGGTACTGAAAAATGTTTGAGTTGGTGCATGGATCCTTTCCAAAATGAGTTGATTGATGTCATGAGATGCCTCATTGGTGGGTGTCAAGCAGCAACGTTCTGCCATTGCTACTGGATCGCCCATTATGTCTGGCTCTCCAGGTGGCGGTGGTGGATAGAGAAAATCAACAATCTCGTCGAGTGACTGCACCAACATGTGGTCAGGAATTGTGATGTCATTGTTTTCATCCTGTGGCTCTTCTCCATTTCCAATTCTTAAGAGCCAATCTGAGAATTCTCGGTATCTTTCGTCTTGCATGGCTCTCATGTTTCTGACGAGTTGAAAGTTGCGGAAATGGGGCCATAGAGGTGAATTCTTCATGTTTTCCTGAACGATTCCTTCTCTGCCTGCTTTAAGAACAACTGGGAGAACCTGTCTAAAATCACCACCAAGAAACATGAATTTACCTCCGAATGGTCTATCAATTCGGGTAATGTCCCTGAGTAGGATATCTACTACTTTTAAAGCATTGACTGGGATCATTGAGGCCTCGTCCCAGATAAATACAGTGGTTTGTAAAAGCTTTTGAGCTTTAACACTTTGTCGTTTTATATTGCATGTAGAGTCAGGCAATAAGGGGATGGGAATTTGGAATGTAGAATGTGCTGTGCTTCCGTTGATCAGCAATGTGCTTGCAATGCCTGAATAAGCAACACATTTAACAGTAATTCCTAATGCCTGGAGGTTGTGGACAACTGTATTATAGAGGAAAGTTTTACCTGTCCCTGCTGGACCGTCAACAAAGAAGCAGTTGTTTTCGGAATGTGTCTGAATAGCTTCCATGACGGTGTCGAAAATGTGACGTTGTTGATCGTTGAGGCGGTGCAACATTTCTTGTCCTTGCTCTCTTTCTTGAGCAATGTCGATGTTTTCCTCATCTTGCTCTGGATTCTGGAAATTATCTGGCAGCTGTGGCAACTCAGAAAATTCGGGATCTGCGATGGATTTCCCGTGGACTTTTAATAGGGTGTTAATGTCCCAAAGGCACAGGTACATATGTCTGTCCTGGAAAGGTATTGTTGGGTCATTATGTAGGTGGCGGTCGTGTCTGATGTAATCTTCAGACATTGATTCTTTGAACTGATCAAATAAAGTTCTGATGTCAGCTGGAGTGTGGAAAATGATCAACGTTGCGAAGAGTTGTCTCATCTGGTATGGCATGTTGATTATTGATGCCTCTTGTAGGCAGTTCCTGTGCTCGGCATCGTCATCCATTAAACCCAATGCTCTTGCTGCATCCTTGAATGTTTCTAGGAGTTCACCGTCGACTGTTCTCAAATCTTCAAAGGATGTTGGACCTCTACAGTGGAGTAGAAGAAGGCGCAAGGCATATCTTTGTGGGTCGGATGGCTGGACCTGGTACATTCTTGCAATTATTGTAGAGACTGGCCGTACCTGTAAAGAGTAGATTGAGATTTGAAGAGTTTTTTGTTATGTTTTTTTAATTGGTTTATTCTCGAAGTGTGGATTAAAATAAGAATGATTATGATTGTCATAGTTGCTTTTTTGTAAGTGATACCTTTCGTTTCCATGCTTTTGTTCGTTTGTCGAATGTATAATGTTCAGGAATTTCATGGTAAAGGTACTGTTGTGCCTCTTCGTCATAATTGTTCAAGTGGAACCAAGCTGTGAGGGTGGTGTCTTGGTTTCTCTGTAGAACCTGCTCTTCGTGTCCTTCTTGGAAGTAGACGTTGTGTTGGAGAGGGAGGTGTACTGCAAGTCGTATGACGGTGTGACTTCTGTCGTGCAACTTGTACTGCAGTATTCTGAACATTGCATGATGTGGTCCAATGTATCTTGCGTTGAGATATTGAAGGATTTCATCATGGTTGATGGTGTTCTCTCTGATCTCAACGTGTGCACAGTCGCTTCCTTTATGGATATATTTAAAGATATATTTGACACTTTTGACACTTGTGCACACTTCTACATTCATGTGGCAGTTGAATTTCATGAGCAGATGAGGGTTGTAGGGGACAACCCAGGAGTCATTAACCAGGTTGCGACGAAGCTGAGCTGCGTGTTGACCGCGGCGTTTGTATTGTGGATAACCGTCAACGTTGAAGTCAGTGCGTTGTTTTAATGGCTTTGGAAAGTTTCTGGTACATTTTCCATCTGCCATGCAGGGGCTATGTGGATCAAGATCACCACATGGACCGTGGATCATGTGTTTCTTGACCATGTTATGCAACTCTTCGTTGTTATCAGGATCAGGGATTTCAGCTGAGACAAACCTGTCGACATCTTGTGCATCGCGCGGTTTGTGAGCTTCTGAAAGAAAAATGATCATATGAGCATGGGGCAAACCGCGTTTTTGAAATTCAATTGTGTAAACATACGCTTTGACGTGGCCTAGTAGATTTCTCTCTAGGATGTCACGTAAAAGCTCCTTCAGTTTTAAGTGAAAGACACGAGTTATAATGTCGGGTCTGTCGCTTGGTTGCTGGTGTGGGAGGAGGTTTTCAGTAACCTCTGGCCACCTTGGATTTGCTGTCATTGTAAGAAAGATGTCTGGTTTACCATACTTTCTGACAATGGTCATGGCATCGTGGTAGTTCTGGTTCATGTTCCTTTCACTACCATGAAATGTGGAGGGCAGAATCACAATGCGGCCTACATTTGCATGCTCTTGTTCTGCCCGTGCGTGAATGTGATCCATAAGGCCTTGATATGAATCAACTCTCAGTTGAGCCTGGTTCCTTCTTATGAACTCTAACTCGTTGCCCTCGATTTTGGTGAATGCGTCGACCAGATACTGTTGAAACAGCAGCTTTGAACGGTGAATGGTGCAGAATTGATCACGAACTGCAACCCTGAAAGCATAAAATTCATTCAATGATATGCGCTGTCTTGGATTGGGAGCCCTTGCCCCTTGGCGGCCTTGTTCGCCAGGGGGAGGGTTGCGTGGAAGTTGGGTGTGCCAACCTTGCTCACCGCTGAAAAATAGAAGAGGGTAAGTCATGGGATCTGCTGCTGGAGATGTTGCCTTTATTTTGACTGTGTTGCGCTGGTTGTTTGGGTAGGTCTCAATGTCCCTCTTTGCCGGGTTGGGAGGCGCTCCCTCATCTCCAACATAGACAGCTGCTATTTCAGAAACTATTGGGTCATTATAGCGTCGATCTTGCAATGCACGGCGGGCTATGATCATTCTTATGGGTAACAGCGGTTGGTTGTTTGCAAGTGCTAGGGCTCGTTGTTCCCGAATGACTTGTCCGATGTTCCTATACTGCCTTGCAAAGGGATTAACGGTGGTGAGTTGATTTTGCAGCAATTGGACAACTTGAGGGTTCAAGTCGACATTCCTGGGGTCAGCTAGGCGTTGTTGCAAAGCCTGGTCAGTGTCTAGAATGTAGAGCTGGCTATACTGGGGGCGTTCATCAGGGAGGGGCTCAACAGCACTTGTAAGATGGTAGGCTTGACCATGGATTGTTATTACTCTAGGACCTCTTCCAGGATGATGGTCGATAGGAGCGTTCCAGGAAGCCATGGCGAATGCGCAATTGTAGTGGCGGATATTTTCAAGAAAGTGGCGTGATGATGCCGACTCACCATTGAAGAGGTCCATTATGTTTTGTGCTGGAGGGGTAATCGGTGGGAGGCTCACTCTACCTCCAAAGCAGCATTTGGTGTATACCCCTTTCGTGTTTCTTTCTTCTTGAAAAAATTTTCCGCGACAATGATTGCAGAATTGATTCATAGGAGCTAAATGATGTTGTCTTGGTAACTGAAGAGGAACCGGTGGCTGGACAGGTGCAGGTGGCTGAGGAGGAGGTGGTGGCTGAGGAGGAGGCGGTGGCTGAGGAAGAGGTGGTGCTCGAGCAGCGAGCGGTCCCTGAGCAGGAGGTGGTGGTTGGGCAGGAGGTGGCGCCTGAGCAGGAGGCGGTGGCTGAGCAGGAGGCGGCGCCTGAGCAGGAGCAACTGCAGCTCTGCGTGCTTCTAAAGGATGATAATCTTGTTGACGGGGCAGAGGCTCGGGATGTTGTAGCGGGAGGTTTCCATCTTCAGGTTGTTGAGCTTCGGGAGGTTGTTGATGTTCTAGTTGTTGGCGTTGCTGGCGTTCTTCCCGTCGTTGGCGTTCGCGTCGTCTGTTTGCTGCAAGAGTTAGGAGTCGCAGACGTCGGCGTGGCATTTGAAGTGATTAGTAAGTACTGGGAAGATAACATAAGGGTTTTGTTATGAATGTGTATAAATATCAGAATAAAGGGGAAGGGGCAGTAGATGAAAATCTGAAAGATAATCGCGAAAAATTTGAGAATGGAAGAAGTTTTATAATGAATAACGAAAGCATACGAAGAACGTGCAAGGGGCTTACGTGAAAATATAGTGTCAACTCGAGGTGCAATTAAGCGTGTGGCGGACTGTTTATCGTACAAATCTGTAAAAAAGAGGAGGAAAGTAGCAAATTTGAAAAAGAAGTGCTATAAAATGAATGTAGGAATATCCGGGGCAATTTCTGAAATATAATTGGATGTTTAAAAAAACGAAAATATGCCCAGAACGTGTCAAAACGATTTAAAACAAAACGTAGAATTTCTGATAATATCAGAATAAAGGGGAAGGGGCAGTAGATGAAAATCTGAAAGACAATCGCGAAAAATTTGAGAATGGAAGAAGTTTTATAATGAATAATGAAAGCATACGAAGAACGTGCAAGGGGCTTACGTGAAAATACAGTGTCGACTCGAGGTGCAATTAAGGGTGTGGCGGACTGTTTATCGTACAAATCTGTGAAAAAGAGGAGAAAAGTAGCAAATTTGAAAAAGAAGTGCTATAAAATGAATGTAGGAATATCCGGGGCAATTTCTGAAATATAATTGGATGTTTAAAAAAACGAAAATATCCACAGAATGTGTCAAAACGATTTTAAACAAAACGTAGAATTTCTGATGATATGAAGGTTTCAATAATAAAGAAAGCATACAAAGAACGTGCAAGGGGCTTACTTGAAAATATAGTGTCGACTCGAGGTGCAATTAAGCGTGTGGCGGACTGTTTATCGTACAAATCTGTAAGAAAGAGGAGAAAAGTAGCAAATTTGAAAAAGAAGTGCTATAAAATGAATGTAGGAATATCCGGGGCAATTTCTGAAATATAATTGGATGTTTAAAAAAACGAAAATATGCCCAGAACGTGTCAAAACGATTTAAAACAAAACCTAGAATTTCTGATAATATCAGAATAAAGGGGAAGGGGCAGTAGATGAAAATCTGAAAGACAATCGCGAAAAATTTGAGAATGGAAGTAGTTTTATAATGAATAATGAAAGCATACGAAGAACGTGCAAGGGGCTTACGTGAAAATACAGTGTCGACTCGAGGTGCAATTAAGGGTGTGGCGGACTGTTTATCGTACAAATCTGTGAAAAAGAGGAGAAGAGTAGCAAATTTGAAAAAGAAGTGCTATAAAATGAATGTAGGAATATCCGGGGCAATTTCTGAAATATAATTTGATGTTTAAACAAACGAAAATATGGCCATAACGTGTCAAAACGATTTAAAACAAAACGTAGAATTTCTGATGATATGAAGGTTTCAATAATAATGAAAGCATACAAAGAACGTGCAAGGGGCTTACTTGAAAATATAGTGTCGACTCGAGGTGCAATTAAGGGTGTGGCGGACTCTTTATCGTACAAATCTGTAAGAAAGAGGAGAAAAGTAGCAAATTTGAAAAAGAAGTGCTATAAAATGAATGTAGGAATATCTGCGGCAATATCTGAAATATAATTGGATGTTTAAAAGAACGAAAATATCCACAGAAGGTGTCAAAACGATTTAAAACAAAACGTAGAATTTCTGATGATATGAAGGTTTCAATAATAATGAAAGCATACAAAGAACGTGCAAGGGGCTTACTTGAAAATATAGTGTCGACTCGAGGTGCAATTAAGGGTGTGGCGGACTGTTTATCGTACAAATCTGTGAAAAAGAGGAGAAAAGTAGCAAATTTGAAAAAGAAGTGCTATAAAATGAATGTAGGAATATCCGGGGCAATTTCTGACATATAATTGGATGTTTAAAAAAACGAAAATATGCCCATAACGTGTCAAAACGATTTAAAAACAAAACGTAGAATTTCTGATGATATGAAGGTTTCAATAATAATGAAAGCATACAAAGAACGTGCAAGGGGCTTACTTGAAAATATAGTGTCGACTCGAGGTGCTCACCTTTCTTGATTCACGGCCCAAAGCTTGTGTAGTTTATGACAGTGAGTGTCTTCGTTTGTTGTTGGAAGTTAAGGTTGCTTTTTATACACTTCTGTGACGGGTTGGATTTAATGGAAGTGGGAAATATCAATTTTAATGTTGGCGTTAAGTACAGTAAATGTTCGATTGTGGTTAAGTTTTAGAGTTCTTTATGGCGTTGGTATCCGTAGGGGGCATCCGTAGAAGGGATGTTTTCGTAAAAAGCTTTATTGATTCTGCTTGGTTATGCTTTATCGTGTTAGTTTAATTGTTTCCTCGCAAAGTTGGAAAAACGCATTAATGATATGGGATTTGAAGTGTTTGTATGATGCGGTAATCTCGAGGGGAATATATTTTGCATGACGTTTCAATAATTGTAGGTTTCGGTGAGCTAGGTGGGCGTCCTTAAGGCAAAATAACTTTGTGATTGAGAATAAATTTTCCTTGTTTGTAAATAAATCTTTTAAGGGAGATCAAGCAGGGCGAAGGTCCATGTTTCGATTTTTATTGAGCAGTTTATGCTGGAGAGCATATAGTAATGAATAGAGTGCAGCAAGCAAAGAAACACCATTTTAGTTAATCAATTGTAAATTCTAGTATTGCGGAATATTATTTAGGAAGCAGTTGTTGCAGGATATCAGATGCTGAGGGATTTGGGAGACAGTAGAAAAGTTGAAGAGCTCATGACAACTGGAGAAATCCAGGAGGCAAGAGAAGGTTTGAAAGGAAAGATGAATTTAGAGTAGCAACCGAATTACTCGGTTGCTGAAGAGGGGCCGGGCTGAGGTTCTTGCAACTCGTCAACTTCGGCCATCGAGAGGAGCTCCTCGTTTTTGCTGGTGTCTCCCAAATCAGATAGCATCTGCTCTTCCGTTTGGAATTCAATTTTGAGTTTTTTTAAAGAGTTTTCGAGTCCCGTGAGCCTTGATTCGGTGGACAACAGATGGCCTTTCATCTTTCTAAGCTCTCTTTGCTGTTTTTCGATGTTTTTCGCCATTTCATTGGCATCTTGATTTAGGCAGGCAATCATTAATTTGATGTTATTTATCTGGGTGGATGTAATCTCAAAGAGATCGGTTGTCTTCGTGGCCATCCTGCGGTAGAGGAACGCAGGTAGGAATTCAGTTCCTGAGTATTGAGATACGAAACAAATAAAGAAATATTTTCATGAGAGCTTAAGAAAAAAATGAAGAAGTGTTTTTGATGAAAGCTTTTGTTTCATTGACAGGTATAATGTGGACCGAAAAAGAATAAATAAGGTTTTTGAATCGATAAAACGGATGAGCAGGTCAATGTGTATTGAAAAGAGGGAGGTTGATTTCCAAAATGTGAGAATAGAGAGCAAATTAGATGTTGCCAAAAAGATATTAGGTAACTCAAATGTTCGGAAAAAGAAAATTGCTTACTGAAAAAAGGTTCAAAATCCAAAATTTCTTGATCGGCGAGAATGAGTGTAAACGGAAAGCGAGGATTTTGCACTAAAATTGAAATAATGTTTGTACAGAAAAGAATCTATAAAAATTTGAAATGTTCTTTGTACAGTAAAGAAGAAAATGACATGAAAAAAATAAAATAGAAAACATGGTTGAACTTACCGAGTTACCGAGTTCAGTTTACGTGAAGCTCTTTGGAGATCAATGAAGAATTGAAATGCTTGTTCGGTAGTACGTATTTAAATGCTTACACACATGAAAGTTTACAACGTGCATTTCAGTGATCAAGGAAATATTACTGTTTAGTATCTTTTTTCTTGATCATTACCAGTTTGAGGTCTAAATAATTCCTCTATTTCGGGAGTTACTTATAGTTTGTGCTAGATTTGCAAGCGTGTTTTCTACATTAATAGGCTTGGAGGAAAGTGCTTATTTTTAAATGAGAAATTTCAGGCATTATGTTTGATGCTATGATGTGCCTGATGAAAATATCTAATTTTGGTTTCAATTTGTTTTGGAAACGACTAAGGGCGTTTTTCGCTTCATAAAAATGCTCTCGACTGACTTTTTGTGCCTAAAAGAACGGCGGGGGAAGGCATGACGCAGCAAGTTTAGCAAAGCGAAAAAGTTGGCTTTCCACCGTGGAGCTTTGCAGAAGGAAAGGTTAATGAGTGCCCAAGTATCGCTAACGACCCGCACTGACAATTAGGTTGGCGCTTAATGATCTCGCCTGAATGCTATAGCTTTATTACGAAGGGAAACGTCCTGAACCAAAACAAAGTTTGTTATAAAGTTTTATTTTCCGAAATTTCGCTGTTTTTTGCATCCAGTTAACTTCAAAAGCAAGTTTTTGAATGTTCAGTGGCCCAGGTCGTTAGTGGCTACGCTTTTACGACGCCATTTTGAAAATTGCTCGTTTCATGACGGGCCCCGTTGAAAATTCGCTTTCTAAACTTTCGCTGGCCATTTTTATGGCGGGGCCCATTGAAAATCTAAAAGTTTATCAATTGGTTAATATATTGGTGTTGAGTCTGTTGGTGTTGATTCCATGCAAATACGACATTCCTTTTGTTTTTTTTAAGCGGCCAGTTCTTTGCAGTGAATTCAGGTGTGGAGGGGCCCGTACCCCACTCGGACAGAATTTGATTACCTTTTTCGCATACGCTCCTCTAGTCGATGCTAAACTGTCCATTTTAGCTAGAGTTTTTTTTGCGTTTAGTTTGCTTTGAATTTACATCCAAAGCCCTTTTGAAAATCACGGAGTTGATGGAACGCGTACAGCTAAATCCGAGCATGATAACCATAAGCGCTTAGTTTAAACAATGAGATCGCATTCTTAGTACTTATAACGATCAAACTTTCGACCAATCACGGTCGAGCCAGAGTCCTAACACAAAGGATTCGTACACTGCTGTACTGTACATTACAGTACAGGGCAAAATCATGACAATCATAACTTTTGCTCGTACGATGCTGAGTTTTTGGGAGAAAGGTGTCGCATTCGACCGGTTTTGATTCCCAAAAATTCGAATCGAAACTCGCATCCAGAAGGGAGAACCGAGCTGTGACGCAGCACCGTTTTTGGTGCCAAAAAAATCGATGGTGATTAGCAGAGCCTTGGCAGAGTAACTCTGCGGAGATAATTGCTTCTCCGCACAAAGAGGTGGCGGTTAACGACCTCGCTGACAAAGCCTAACACGCTTAACGACCCGACGTAACCTTTTCTCCGGAGAGGCAATCAGGTCCGCGAGCAAAGCAACTTCCGCCTAGAAAAAGTTTGTTTCGAGGATTTTCAGGCAGGAAGACGGGACCGAATCGAAAATCGAAGGCCAGCTGCAGACTCACGTCGACGGACGGGATCGAACGGAGGAAAAAGCGGGACGTTTCGAGGAGGCCTCGAAACCGATCTCGTTCGAAGAGGCGTCGAGTGGGTGAGACCGTGTGCAGACGTGCTTGCCCCTCATTTGCATAGTAGCACATTCGTTGTTTCGAAGCTAATTTGCATAGTAGGATTTTAGTATATTGAGATAGCACGGCTTTTGCAATGTACGAAGAATGTGGAGGAATGGTACTTCGATATTATGAATTGGCGATGTGGACAAAACTGATGATGATGATGATGATGATGATGATGATGATGATGATGATGATGATGATGATGATGATGATGATGATGATGATGATTGATGATTGATGATGATTGATGATTATGATTATGATTATGATTATGATTGATGATGATGATGATGATGATTGATGATTATGATGACGACGATGACAATGATGACGACAACGAAGATTCCAAATGTATTAAATGTCTGAACTTTTCTAGATGCCCTTCCAGTCTGTTTCCCAGACAACTAAGAACCTTTATGCTCTATGAGATTGCGATTCACAGACTTAAAATACCTAAAAAACGGTGGCACGAGCTATGACTCGCTAAGATTACAGAACTCATTTATTGGGGCTCTGTGAGTGGAACCTAACTGGGAATCTGTTTTTTTATTTGACGAAGGACATTTTTTAACACGAATAATTATTCTTATTCGGTTGCTTTATCAAAATGCGTTTCGCAGATTTACACTTTCTTGATAAACAGCAGGGAATGCTATGACGCAGTAAGTTTACCAAACCCAGATCTTTGAATTCCACTATCAACCTTTGCAAGAAGGAGAAATCGATGCGTGCCTAACGATCCCTAACGAACCGCGCTGACAAAACGGTTCCAGCATAATGATCTCGCGGCAGTGCAATTACTTGATTACGAAGGGGAATCTATCGTACGTAATTGTGAGCAGCCAAACTTTTAATTTCGTAAACTTCCTAGTTGCAAGTGCAAAGATTTCTTCAACTCGGCAATTCAACTATTTGATGAAGAAATGTAGTCACAGATCCCAAGATTATTAATTGATTATTCCCGTAACTGTTGGTCTGACCTCACACGATCCAAATTTATATTTTTCTTTACGTTATTCCTGCACCAAACTATCTTATCCAACATATTGACCCTTTCTTTAAAAAAAATATGGGGTCTGAAAAATTTCGAATGAATTTTGGATCAACCCCAGAGAAAATTGAAAAGTCCCTGCAAGCATTTTGTGACAATTTCGCAAAACCTGGAAATCTTCGAATAACTTTCACCGACTTTGCAAAACTTGCGAAAAACTAAACAGATTTCAAACACTTACAATATATTTTCCACGACTCATGCATGAAAGTTGATTCTTGCAGAAACTCGTGAAATCGCATATTGCCGCACTTTCTTTTGTATCCTACATAGCAAATTGCAAATTATACGTCTAATTACGTTGACGCTTGACAGGATGAAAGCACCATTCTCGATTACGAGAAGTTTCTGATCTATTCTGGCTACCGTTCAACATGCACGTGCAGAACCAATTTTAACTGCACAACGTCATGAGCAAAACTAAAGGTGATTGGTCGAATCTAGGAGGATGACCACAAAGGGGATCTCAGGCTAGCAGCCGAACCCAATTTAATAGCACGATTATAGACCTAAGTGTCGATTAGCGAACCTCAATTGCCCACTTAATCGGGAAACTCACGATTCTCGATTGTTCGTTTGAGAAAATTGGGAAAATCCTTTGATTTTGGCATTCTATGCCTGCATTGTTTCGATTGTCTCCCGCCTTTGAATTCGGCTTCTATGTTTCCATTGTTGAACTCATCAAAATGCCGATCCATTGTTACACAATTGGCAACAATTCTACATATATATATATATATATATATATATATATATCTATATATATGGATGCCCATCGAGCTGAGCAAAATCCCCCCTTCATGTACTCATTCTTCGTACATAAAAATAGGCCAGTTGCAAAGTGTTTTCACATTCAAAGCTGAAAAAGAGCACGAGGCATCTTCTGTTGTAAGACTCGGCTAGCCAAAGTTAGTTTACCAAAATCAAGGTCATACGTTTGACGATAGCCTTCAGTACCATTTTCTTCTTTCGTCTTCTATATAAGTCTTATCAAGACTTATATAGAAGACTTATCAAGGCATTTTCGTGTACTTTCGATTTTCAAAGCGCTATGTTTTCAATATGATTCAGTCTACGCAATCATTCCTAACATTTCTAAACAGCTGCTACAGTCACCCCCGTCTTGTTATCAGAAGTGTCTTTGATGGACCACGTTCAGCATCCTCTCATCGTTACGTCATTAAGTTTGACTGGATTGAAAAATGAGCAAGGTAAGTTTGGATTTTTCGATTCTTTCCTTAGCGATCCAGCACAAAAACCTCAAGACCCCATTCCTTCATGCTGCATCTGTTACCTGCGAGCTATTTCGTTCTTAACGTCCCTATGTCTATGTTTTACTCCTTTTACTGAAGTTCCAGTTTGCCATATTTACATTATATATATTACTGTAAAGGTCCAATCATATTTCATTCAAAATTAATTGAAAAGCCAGTGGAAAAACTACATTATTTTTGACCTTGACAATTGATATCAATATGTATGCAGACATAGTTTTGTACATTTGTGAATCCACGAGAATTTTATTATTTTACGCATTTAGACAACCTTTGCAGAAACACCAATAACTAGCTGGGTATCAACAAGAATTTAAGCAGTTTACTGAACCATTGTCACGTACTAATTCTTTACTTCTTAAAAGGTCCTAATTGATATTTTTGGCACTAATGAATCCCTTCTAGCTGCATTAAGCGCGTCTACAGATGGGTACGAAGCGAATTCTCTAGTGATGAATGTCGCTGGCAGAATTATGATGTTGCAGAAAGACAGACCAGCAGCTGAAAGAGGTGGCAAACAGGTCTGTTTTACTTTTGGTCGTTGCGTAGACACGATTGTTCACGTTTGTCGTTGCCTAGACACGATGTTTACATGGAAGATACAGTATTGCTTGCGCATATCTTTGTGTGATTTGCCAAAAAGTTTGCCTTTCAAGAATGTTCGATTGCAGGGGGAGGGGATGATCATTTAGGCATCATTGAAAGTCGAGTAGTTGTCTGTCTCCAAACAGCATTATGCTGTAATGTGGCTAATTTGCTTCTTTTTTTAGGTTAAATTTTTATCACCAGTCGTCCTCGCTTCCTGCGTTGAAAACGTTTGGTACATGGTCGATGTTCACTCCAATAAGAGACACTTGTCAGAATCCCTCTGGCTTGCTTGTGGGTCTCAGGGAATGAAGGTATCAATGTGATTGACATTTTTTGACTCTAGGCGTTGTAAAATCTGAATACATGACGACAAAAACTGTTTAGGATGTTTGTCGTGTAGGATGGTCATCAAGGGAAGCAGGTGGAGATGGTAATAGGCATTTCTAAGATTATTTGGATGGTTCTATCACAAAAAGTTTTTCTATTTACTCCAAAATTCTTGCAGGCATAAGACATTTTTGCCAAAAGTTGGCTAGAAATTTGATTAGAATTTATTGTTCTTGTTCCTAATTTTTCAAATCAAGTCTGGAACATTTAGTGCTTAACGATGTTTCTGGAACATTTAGTGCTTAATTTTAAAGATTATACTTTAAGTTTGTTTATGGTTTACGTATCACGCTGCTTAACCCTTCTTTTATGTTTTTCCTAAAAGCAAGGATTCACTTGTCATTTAAAATTCTTTAAAGAAGATATCCCCTGCCATAGAACCATCCAATCAATGATTGATATAATCTTGCACTATCTTCTTGCATTCCTACTTTCCACGAAACCATAGATACTCAATTGCACACATATTTTCTTCTTAAATCAAGAAACTTTTCTTGCAGGCGTGGCTGCCTTTATTTCCGATCAATGATGGTGGAAGATCACTTGGGTTTCTCTCGAAGCGCATCATGCTCCACTTTGATCTGAATGTTTACCCGCTTTGTGAGTTTAGATTGCAAGTCATATGTTAGCTATTCTTATTTTACGTGCAGTGTTAATGTTGCTCTTTGGCTCCATCACGGTAGTCAATGGCTTCATTTCAAAACTAGTTTTCTCAACACAGAGTTTTGCCAAGTAAGGAAGATCTTTCTTTGCCGTAGCTGTGCTTTTTGAAGATGCTGTTATCCTTGGCATTGGAACAGACAATGTCTCTGACAGCCTGTCACCTGGTTTTTCGTACAAGAATTCACACATGTTTTCATCCTACAGCCTTGAGAGGACGGTATGTCTTGTCCTTTTTGCATCTACTTTTGTATGCTTTGTTGCATAATCTACTCATAGTATAACTTGAAGACACTTGGCACAAAGTTTTGTTTATGTATCAAGATGCTTCAAAACTACTACACAAAAGAACTATCCTGCCCTTCCAGTATATCGTATTTTTTGTTGTCAGGGTTGCAAATAGGATAAGAAATATCTCAATTGCGAGTAACCTAAGAATTTTAATTTCAATTGACAATAGAAATAATATCTTACTCAAGTCCTTTCTTTGCTTAGAATGCTGCTTGTTTAATGAAAAGGATACAAAACTGATGGCGATCTTTTTCCTCTATTCTTTTAGACTCAAGTTTACTTGCCTCACATCTTACGGCAACTTTTGCGAAGAAAGTGAGTGAAAGAATCTACCTTCAATGTCATTATCAATCGATGAGATTGAATAAAATTAACATCATATAAGTCTTCAAACTTCATTACGTTTTTGAAAAAGAAATCAGGAACCTGAATCTTCCACACCTTTTAGGTTTATTGCAAACCAAGAAAGTAACAAATTCTGCACAGCCTTGTCAATCAATGAGAACTTGATAATACGCATTTTCAATATGGGGTACGAACAAGTAAGAACACCTTTACTAAGTCCGTACAATCAGACTTGCCCATTAAATCTAACTATAAGGAACTAAAACATGGGTAAAATCACGTGCCTGCTAGGCGAGGCTATAAATAGCAATCTTAGGCAATTCTGATTTTCACCAATCATTTATGAGATTTTTCTCTTTTTGTAATGAAGGCTCTGTCTCTTAACAGTTTGGGAGTGCATGCCCTGGAAATAGCAAGAACGTGTACAAATTTGCCTTACTTCACTCACGTATTGGAACTGATGCTGCATGAAGTGCTGGAGAGAGAGGCCACTGCTTCAGAACCCATTCCTGGTATTTAACCTATATTCTAACTGCATTCGCTGTCTTATGTTAAACTTTAGATTACTGAAGCTTACTGTTGAACTGTGAGAAATTTACTTACTAAGAAGCAAGATCATAGTCCTATTGAATTTTTATTAATAATGTAAGCCAATCAATCCAACACAAAACTGTATTAAACTTCTCAATGAAGATCGCAGTACTTTTTTTGCTTTCGTCTGTGTCTTGTATAACAATTGACATTTCAGTTCATTTTGAAAAACATTAATTGATAGGAGAACAGTCGCTGGTTGCCCATTTAAGTCCTGCCCTGATTATGTCACTCGCTCACATTTTCCCCCACTATAAAAGTATTATTCATGTATTTCTCAATACATTTTCCAACAGCAATCATAAAGACAGACCTGTAGCCACGATTTCCCTAAAGGTTGCCACTTCCGCAAGAGGGTACCTGTTTCTCTATATTTTCGTGAACCGGGGCCGTACATACTCAGGGGGGGGGGGGGGGTGGACTTTCGTACTCAGTGTCCTTAAGCAATTCAGTTTTATAGTTTCCCCTAGAGTAAGTCAGCCTGATAGTTTTGTATCCAATCTTAATGTTTAATTTCCTAAAATTGTTCGTTTTTTCACAGACCCATTACTTCCAAGAATCGTTGCCTTCATCCAAGAATTCCCTCAGTACTTAGAGACCGTCTGTCATTGCGCAAGGAAGACTGAAGTTGCTTTGTGGCGACACTTGTTTTCAGTCGTCGGGAATCCAATTGATCTTTTTAAGGTAAAGTTTGTTTTGTGTTTCCAATTTCCTTCATATTTTCATGGCAGGGCAAATGAGAGAAAAATGAAGCCTACAATATGTGTATTCTTTAGAACAGATATCTTCTTTAACTACCTTAACAGCATTTTCAGGGAAGGTTTTTTTCATAATTTACCCCTAAAGACAGGGTACACATTTTCCTAAAATTTTCTAAAAAAGCAGGGGTATAAATCCGTAACGTTTTCAAAAAGGCATTTTTTTAGTACTGTCCACAGTTTTGTCGAATTATTTGCATCACTAAAAAAAGAATGAATAGATTTACAATCCCTCTGTTTTGACAAATATTTTCGAATGTCTCCGTTCTCGAATGGCACTATCGTTTGGACTTGTATGCAAAAACAATGACAGCATTATAGGCATTCGTGTATAATGCGGTCTTGCATTTCCCTTACTTTTCTTCTGTTACCCAAATATCCGTTAAAAACTGCCTGGTTTCAATTCTCAACTCAACTCTACCAATTCTTTGGTACCGATATAAAACATTATATTCCAAACCACAATATTTTTATTCAATCTATCTGTGTATTCAGTATATCTCTTAAGTAGAATATACACATCTACTGTTTTACTCTGTATCAAGGTGAATGAGTTAAACTGGTTGTTGGTAGGTCCCTTGTTCAGAAACCTCTACCATCTTCACAAGGATCTTTCGATTCCCAGAACATTATTATCAACCGTTTAGCTTGTCACTGTATTGGTGACGTGTTTTTTAACCATCGAAGAGGGATTGTCGATCCATGTTTTTTTCGTCATCAACAGCTTCCATCATAACAACATTTTTGCTTTTACTAATCATATAACGAGCTCGTATAAATCTTTTTCTGTGAATTAAAATTCTAATGTGCACGAGTCTGCATTTTTTATGGATATCTCATTACTATTCTTTCAAACTTTATTTTAAACCTATTAGATTAAGCATGAAGAAGTTTATTGTTTCTTTTGGTGTGCAGGTCATATTTTATGATACACACTCAACTAGTTGCTGTCGTCTGAAATGTACTCGTAACTCACAAAAAAGCGTACTGAATAAAACAGTGTTTAGTTCACTAAACGTTTTAAGAGCATTTGAGAAAACTGCAGCTTATGTTCTTTTTGGCTTATCGCAAATGGTTTTAGTATTAATGTAATTGAGTTTAGGTTTCCCTATCAATCAACTAAAGCTTTGTTTGTGCCTTTGCATTCAAAAGTCAAGACCTATCTAGTTTGCACCACTGAGCCATGCAAATGATAACTATCTGGTCAAGTTGATTGAATTTTGATGTGGTTTTCTGATGAGGGTTGACCTAAACATCCTGCTTTCTACAAAGTATAATCAATTGTTGTTGCAGTCTTGATCTTTGAATATGGATTCTTAGCTTTTGAAATGTGCCACCAAGGTGGAAATATTTTTATGTGCAAGTTGGTAATTGACTGTTGCTAGGTCAAGCTGAAAATTTTGATGTGATGTGGTCAAGCTATATTTTTGGCTTTGAAAAATTATTTTCATACACAAGCAAGGGTTTAGCGAGTTCTCTTCTAGTAGCAAACACTTTTGTTTTATAACGGGATTTTTACTAGAAAATTATGATTCGTTCTAGGAATGCTGTGACTCCCAGAAATTAGAAACAGCTGCTTCATACCTTATCATTATACAGAGCCTTGAGCACCATTCTGTGAGCCGCCAGGTAAGATTTTTTGGAAAGGCTGTCCATACAACTTATTGTACGAAGTTTAAAAAAACTTTTTTCTGATTGAAGTAACACATTTCCACTTTCAAGTTGAATGCAAAAATATTGCAGACAGAAAACGGAAATTGAATAGGAAAAATTTATGGGGTGGAATGCCTTTTATTTGTTCTATTGAGGATTTAAACAAGATTTTAGTCTTGTCTACTTCGCGTTAACTGGTTCTTTCACGTTCAGTGTTCAATTTGCTGTTAGCAATGTGTTATATTTTCTCGTCTGAGTCTGGCTTGGCTGTATAGATAGAATAATCAGTTGGTATGCTTTTTCATACGAATTATTCATACTTGGGAACCCGATTGGCCTTCTATGCACGGTATTATACAGGGACAGCCAAGTTATAAAGTCAATGTATTTGATTCCTAAGAACAGCAAGATTTTCAATTATTGTTTCCGGTTACCACTTAAAAGCAAGGAGCTACAAATCTATTCCTGATTAGTGAAGTTGTCTATTTATGATTCTATCTTATGGTATCAGTGATGACGACGAAGCCAAAATGCAATGCGGATGATCCTTAGATAATTTAAATAATGGACAGAGACAGTAACAAAAAACTGAAGCAAATTATCAATTAAATTTCTATGTGATAATTGCATATTTAACATCGTGTTTATCAAGATTATTTAGAAGTCAGATATAGATGAAACAAATCATAAGATCGAAGTATTGTCTAGATTAGTATTGTCTTTGGTTGGTAATCCGCCCTATTTAACTATTCGATTGTTGTTGCTTTCCCCCATTTCTCCCCACTTCTCTATGTTAATTGGTTTCATCCATTTTTTCTGTTTTATCCCAGCATGCAACATTGCTATTAGAAGCTTCGCTTGATAATGACAAATGGGAGGTGAGGAAGTCCGCACTGTTATGACAACCCTTAAAAATTTAATCTGCGAATTGGATACTTTACTTACCTACCTATCAGTTGATGACGAATTCTTTCTTCCGCGTGGAATTTTTTGACTCTCAGTTATTTAATTTCATGAATAATTCAATATCTTATATTTCTTTCAGATATTTTTATACGTTATTGTTGATGTTATTAAGTCTTACAGTTATAGTTGGCTTTCTTTTCTAGCTGGCAAAAGACCTTGTGAGATTCTTAACCGCCATAGGTGAGCCCGTTGCAGAACTTGTAGTCATTTTGGTACTTTGTTTGCCATAACATCGAGCGTAGGGGAGTAGGCATAAGAACATATCTCTGTACCTTGATTTAGAGAGCTTTTACGCGGCCTGCAATATTTATGTTTCGAAATTGATCTATAGGGACAGAGGTGCTTCTTCGTACAATGAAAAAGTTTGATGCCTTTTTGAAAGCAGGTTCAAAAGTCATGTTTAATGAGAAATAACAGAGTTGTTTTGATACTCTTGATAAGTGACATATGCCTATGTGTAAGGATCATGGCTGAAACCTTACTGGTTATTTGGTAGCTATCAATGACTTGTCTTTGTCAACCTAGAGCCACAATTTGCTATGCATACTTGGTTAAACCCTATTTACTATTTCTAACTCTTTCTTGCATCAAGCCCTTGTTTTGACGGTTACTACTTGACTTTTCCTAGTTTGCCTCATGTTTATTTGAACATATAAATTAAATGCCCACCCTTTGTATCGTAGGCAAAGGCGATCCGGATTCACCTCCTCGCACCCCTCATCACAAATCATTCCATCATCCGATCATGTCAGAAACTGATGAAAGTGAAGGTGACGTCACGCCGGTAATGGTTCCTGTCCACAAACCGCCTTCGCGCACAAACAGTGGCAGTTCAACACAGTTGGCCAAGGCTGGTGGGAATACTGGGTTAGTATTTATTTTTCTATACGGATTGAGCATGGAATAGAATGTTTCTTTTCTTTGGTATTAAGGTGCAAGAATGATAGAATATTTAAGAAAGTAAGGTGCATAGAATCAGTAGAAAACTGACTGTCTGGATATCTAGATGGTTGCATAAATGAATAACTCTACAATACTATTCACGCTCGTATTTCTACTGAAAAACGTTTTTCCCCATTGATTAATAGAGATGGCTCCATAGAGGAGATGGTACTGTCTGAAAGAAAGACTGGTAGTTTTCTAGAATTTGAACGAAGCTAAATTTTATATTAGCAGAAATCAGTCATACTTTGTTAAGGCGTATAAATGTACACAAAGCAGTAAGATCAGGTTTCTTGAAAGATTAAACTCTTATAGAAAAAGAGATGGATACTTAGAATCAGATATCTGAAAAACAATCACAAGAGCATTTTAAGTAAACTTTTGCTAGCAACATACTATATATTATTTTACTTGTAATTATTAATTTTAGATATCCTTCCAAATATTCCCCACCGCACTCGATAAATTTTTCTTTTGTTAATTGCAATTTTTATCTCTAAGGGGCACTACTCCAAAGGAAAAAGTACAGAGACCTAGTCTTTTGAATAGAAATTCGTCCCTTTCAAAAATTATGGATTATCCATCTACGTCAAGGTATGTTCATAAATTTTGAGAACTGGAAGTAAATCTTTGTGAATGAAAACCAACGAAAACCTACATCATGGGTAATGACGTCAGCAAAGAATGATTAAAGGACAAGTGACACACTTTTCACCCTATCTTTTCTTTTCATTAACTTATAGATCATCGTTTAGAAGTAAGTTTTTCCTGGTTTAGAACAAAAAATTCTAATCAGGGGGCGCAGGAGGCGCGATTTTGCTTTTTATCACGTGACCCTATGACGTACATTGTGATAACTCGGAATTTTCCTGTCATTATTAGAGAGTCTGCAAAACACGACGCGACAGGTCCAGACGAACTAAATTCGTTTAGAAGCGTGTTGTAAACATTAATATTGCACTGTATACCAGTAGCAGCAACAACAGATTATCACAATCTACGTCACGGTGTCACGTGATTCATTTCCCGCCATAATTTGAAAAGGATTTTTAAGTAGGAAAATGAAATCAGAAAGGAAAAATATTTCAACAACACTCTCATACAGCATTTTACTTTAAGTTAAAAGAAAAAAAAATTTGGCGCCAAAAGCGTGTCACTTGTCCTTTAATTAAACTGCATGTATAAAGAGAAGATATATACTGACATACCAATGAAAGATTGAATAGCATTGCTTTTTTCATTCCTAATGTTACCGAGCTTTAATATTGATTAGCGGTGATATTGCTTTTGTGTTATCTATAAAAATTAATCAATTTATCGATTGAAATAGATCGAATTTGAATGCTGATTAATATTTAGATTAACACCATTTTATCAAATCATTGGCTTTTCATGATTGTGTTACTGATAAGGAAATTTGATCAAGATGATTTTAAAGATGGTTATTCATTCCATATCCGTTTTGCTCTACTTTTCCCAGCGCTAAGAGCATTAAGTGTCTGTAGCCAAGTATTGTTTTTTGGACCCAGCTAAATATGCATTGTTGTAAACGCTGGCTGGTATCGTACGGTTAAAATTAATTTTCTCAGAATGTACGTATGAATGAAAAATCTTTTTATGAATGTAACTAAAGCGATATATTCTACTTATTACATTTTGTTCATTTCAGGCCCGTCACTGTTGAATCTTGCGAACAGGTAATATAATTGTCCCAGTTATGATTAGTTTGCTTCGTGTTTCATAACTCAAACCTAGACCTCCATGCTTCCTATTGCCTGACAAATTGTAAGCTTGTTTTCCCCAAGGTTTAAACATATTAATTCTCTAATTGATCTTATGTCCTTTATTTGCTATCGGTTCTTGGTTTTTGTCCATAACTTATTGCTTCTTAACGTCATAAAATCTCTGATATTTGTTTAAGTTATTTAATAACCATTATCTATCATTACCCATCATTTCAACCCATTATTTCAACCCATCATCTTCGTTATATCTCCTCTATTTTGTCTTTATTTGCTTCAATTATTCACAAACCAAAATGATGACGCTATATCAAGAATGACTCTCGAGTTCCGCCAAGTTAAAACAACTTTCGATTTTCATTCATTTGTATGAAAACATCAAAAAGAAGGAGCTGGAGGCAAATATAACAGAAAAAAACTTCTGGTAAAAAAGTGAAATTTTAATGATAAAAACGCCGTCAGTTTTCTTTCAATGTAACTCTAGCTCCTGCACTTCCAGCATCGATGGTTTACTGGTTTTTTCTTTCAGTTCTTCACAGATTTGATATTGGCTCGCCATGCCCGTAAATTACTGTCCTCGTTCAGACTGAGGGATTTAGGCCGATTTTCTGCACATCTCGATTTCGATCTGGTTTCTTGGTTTACCAGAGAGAGGTAAGCATAACATAGCCTCAGTTGACTGTTTAAATGAAGACAAGTACTTTCAATTCACTTTTAAGCCAACATTGAGCGGTTATCGAGTATTAACAACCTCCCGGGCTATGTTATTCAGATCCAAATGTTCCATGTCGGAAGATCTATCACCCTTTCACATTGTTAAAAGCGGTCGCCGTGAAGGAGGTACACGGCTTTGATCAAGAAAAACATTGAAGTTAGGACGTCAGAAAGACGGTATCTGATTTATTCTAAACTATGCAACCATCTCTAACCTTTGAACTCTTGACATCATGTTGACATCCTTTAAACAGGCCATACTGAGATATATGATGCTAGTTTTTTTTGGAGGCACAAAAAACTTTGAACTAATTGGTGTCAAATGCATTCCGAATCTTAACTGGCAACGAAGCAATTAAAACAGAAAAATAGAAATCAATTCATTACCCATAATCAACATAGGTCATCGCTTTTAAACAATGATTTATTTCATAACTTTATTGCTATGAATTTCCTAATTCTTTAAGGGCAGTTTACCCATTAGCTGGTTTTCAAGGAGCCCTCCGATAAAACATCAAGTACACTTTAAAAATTCAATTTAAAAATTCGAAAGCGAATCAAACTATGAAGCCGTATTCTTTTACAATCCCTAAAACTCTTTTGTCTATAAAAACTCTTTGCAAGAACATCGATGCACGATTTGCTAAAAAATGAGTACAGCGTAAGAACATGACGAGCCTCAGATAAAGATTAAAAGAAAAATGCTGCTTTTTCAAAATTTATTCTCATGTTAACAAAGCCAATAAATTTTATCTGGTAATTAACTTGCAATTTTAGCTATCAATGGTATGCCAAACTGGTACTGTATGGAGTGGTCTTAGAAGCAACTGATAGTATATTGTTGTAGAAAAATCATTGTTGAAGTAAGGACCATATCAAGAACACCCTAGACTCTAATTTCCCAAAAAACATCGAATCTTGACTGAATTATCTGGTTATTTTAGATTGTAAAGCTTTCATCGTCAATATACCTGAGTCGTCTATACTAAATTTGTTTTCACCTAGGTTTCGAGCAGCTCGTATCGACGACTTCTTAGATGCCCTCATAATGCTACACAGGCAGTTTGAATGGTCCTATCCAGTGGCCCCCAATGGATCGAGAGTATCGTCCACTTCGAGAGATTCAAGCAAAATTTGTAAGTTGGACTATTTTAATCCTATTTGCCGGAACACAATGACGGAAAACTTGTTAAGAGCTCGTTACTTTAAAGTATCTACTCTTTTTGCCGCGTATCTTAAGCTTGCCTTTGCCAAACTGCTTCATCCTTTAATCCGCAAAATCCTATTTTCAACCATGGTTAACTGGACGAAAAATCCATCATTTGAATTTTTTTCTGCAACTAAAACACATACCCTTGCCTTAGCCGCGAAGGAATGATACTTCCTTCCGCAAACCCACATTCCTAACAACATCCTTCGATCGCTAATCTCTTGGTTGGTAGACAAACGCCTCGATATTGGTTCATTGCTGTGAAATGTTGGGCTTAGTAGACAAATACAAAGCTCAGGAAACCTTCAAATGATTCGCTACATACGTACACTTTGTTGCCGTTTCATGTCGGCTACTAGAATTAATTCTCTCTATTGTATGCTCTCTATTGTTCGGCAAATTCGTTTCTGTTGAGAGAGTAGGCGCACATCGTTGTTGTACACGCAAGGAATGCAAACATTTCTAGGCGCTTATTGTTTCTATCAACATTCCCACTTCACCCTTTAATAACTTCCGTTGCGTCCTAAATTATACACAAGTTAAAAAACTTTAATGGATGTCCAGCGTTCCCTATTTGTGTTCAATGTCTACTTGACTAATGCAGTTGCGACGCAGGTCTAGCAACTAACGAGGAGAAACATCATATTGCAAATGGAAAACATTTATCTATTCTTCAAATGTATTTTAGTAACCCTTAGAATAATATATCGAAAATACGACACATAATCCTGTTCATTTAGCCTATTATACTTGATTACTATTTCCAAAATTCCAACAATATTTTGGAGGATTGTTTGCCATAGTAGCGGATTGCCTGTCGTATTTCTTATGATAAAGGTGGGATTATCCGTGAGTTTTGTATCTAAAATAACTGTTATTTACCCTTAATAATCCTTATCTTTGGCTAATCTGTCAGGATGACTCTGATTCATAAAAATGAATGTACGCTTTCCCATCTTTCGTCGTATTTAGCTAGTGGCAAGATCATCAACCATGTCTCCACAACCAAAGTCCACATCCAGTGCTTTTACTTTGATTTGGTCATTGTCATGAATTCAGAAACTTTCCAAGCGATGGGTTTAAATTCTATCGAAAGGCCTTTCCATTCGTGACAGAATAGAACATTTAAAGCTTTTTAATTGTCTTAGTTTTATAGTTTTATATGAACAAACTTTCCGACCCTGGGGGCTGTTCACTTTCTTCAAATCTTTCTTGATCAATCGAAGGCCATACGACACTAAAGCACGAGCCTTCTTAACTGGTTGAATATCAGCCTCAACAATATAGAATGTATTGAATCAGACGTTCCATTTTTCTTACCGTTGAATGTATAATGATATAATATCAGTCTGTCTGGTGAAAACGTATGTTCTAGCCAATGAAATAGACTACCTTGGAACATCCTACTGTCATATCACATGATTCTCTCATACAAATCTTCTGTCAATAGAAGGGAATTTTTCCCACTTTTTAAGTTTTTTTAAACCCTGTTTTTTACGTTTTCCCAATGGAAAGCAGCGACAATTGAAATGAATTTATTTCATAAACTTTTTTTGCACTTGCCTCTGTTAATACTCAGCAACAAGCTGATTAATAGTGATCTTTATTTTCCATCATTCGTGACGTTTTCATGCTATCGTTTTCACATTTAAATGTTTTCAGTTGAATTGGATTAGGTGGGACTGGATTGGATTGAATGGGATTGGACTGGATTGAATTGATTCTATACTTAACGACCTTTGTATATACAACTTGATTGCCATTAATATTCATTTTTTGTAGCGTACAGAAGCTCAGATCAGACGCCTAGAGAAACACATACTCCGCCTCTACTGAATAACTCTACAGAAAATGACGACATTGCTGACGAAATTCAAGCAAAGTTGGCTTCCATCAGAGGTTCGAGAAATAACTTTTTTTCTCCATGTTGGCGATATTTTCTCCATGAAAGCAAGTAAATATCGCAAAATTTCAAACATTTGCCCAGCATTTATTATAAGTTCTCTGCCCTTTTAATGTCTATTTTAAAGACAAGATTTGCTGTCACCTTATCAATAATGTTTTTCCATCTACTTTTGTAATACAATAATAAGCTATTAAATTTCTGAAATCGAAGTGACCGAAATTTGCTTTGTGCATAAAATCTCGCCAAATCCTACCTTCTTTGGAGAATTTCTTTAACTCTTGTTTAATTCCTGTGTCATCAAATCAAACCTTTGAAAAAAATCTACTGCCAGTGACTATACCAAAAGACACTTCCTGCATCGACAAAATCCCCCAACTCACTGTTAATACCTGTGCCATCTAATACCACCCTTTGCAACATACCTTCTACCAGTGACTTTACCAAAAGACACTTCCTGCTTTGGCAAAATCCCTCAACTCACTGTTAATACCTGTGTCATCTAATAAAAACCTTTGCAACATACCTTCTACCAGTGACTATACCAAAAGACACTTCCTGCTTTAGCAAAATTCCTCAACTCTTTTCTAATACCTGTGTTATCTAATACCACCCTTTGCAACAAATCTCATACCATTGATTAATCCACAGACACTTGCCTCAGTAAATCTCTTCCTCTTACCAGACATTTGCTTTTATTTACAAAAAGCTGAATTACAAAACGAAATCTCTTTATTAGCTTAGATGATGCATCTCGGTCTGCTTTGATTTCATAAGCAGATAAAATGTGCTCGCCTATTTCCCAGGTCATTGTCACCTACCGTGATACTTTTGTCTCAAAATGAAGCACCTCTCTGCTAGCAGGCCGCCTTAATGAGGGCGATTTGAGGGCGATTTATGTTGTAAATCGCATCTCTTGTTTGTGAAAAGTAAAGATTGTTACTGTATTAAGCAAGCGATATCCGATTATGAGGGTGGCAAGTCGATCCGATGCTGTCACGAAGATCATTCCATAGCAGATTAGCGATTGTCCTATTGGAACCATTAATTCCTACGCGAGGACCCTTAGTTATGCTAAACGAAACCCTAATCTCAGGAAAAACATTTTTGGCTTTTGGTGCATCTGCCTTAGTTTTTTACCCCGCCAATCAGACTGATACACCTGTCACATAATCGAAGTATGTAACGGGATAAAACCGAAGGAGAAACGGGAGGGGAAAACGCATACATCATAGCGTGACTCGTGCTGCATAATAATGCTTAAACAAATATGCTAGGGCAAGGACTCGTAGAAAATTAAGCGATTAATTCCCATTTAATACCTTGCCTTATAAATCATTACCTATGCATCGTCTCTCCTTATTAAGGTTTCATTCGTTTATGAATGGTTGCCCTGCACCCTAAGCCGTTAAAAAGTAATTGCATTATATAATTTAAGCACTGTGCGTATGTAAAAGCATCATGATATAAAACCTATCAAAAATATTGTCACAGTGCTTTTCACAGGCTGAAATTGTGCTATATACCGTTTTAATGTATTTTAACATACAAACATTACTGTATAAAAACATGCTACAATGTGCCTGTTGTTAAGAGTACTGTCTTCTAGTTCACAGTGGCTAGCCAAAGGTGCTTAAAATGATGATATCAGTAAATTTCCTTGTTTGCTTGAGGCCGCTTTCCTTATCTTATGTTAGGGGTATGAGCAAAAACACAGTTGCATACTCTAATTTTACTTCGTTAATTGAAATTATGGTGTAAGGAACAAAAAGCTACCAAGAATTACGAAATGACAAATGAAAGCAACACCATAGTTATGTCTCCAGCCTATCATTTGCCATGTTCATTAACCATGCATTTTTCCCTAGTCGAACAGTCCGAGGGTATGGCTGGTGGCATTGAAATGTCAGAGACAAGCTCTGTGGCACAGTCGTTGGATTACGAGCTGGAGAGTGTCGATGGGTGTTCATGGGTCACGGAACCACCTAACATGATGGAGCTTGAAAACAAGACACCTTTGGGCTCCAAACAGTGTGAGCGACAGCTAAGGTAAACTTTTATGCGATATCGAATGCATAAATTCTGCTCCGTGGTATAGTTTCTCTTCGTAGGCTGCTTTTTCTCATAGCTACCGTTCCTAATTTTACTTTAATTAAGCCTTAATATGCTTTTTCTAACTTTTGAAGCATAATCAAGGATGTCACCACTCCAATGCAAAATATTTATAAATCTGTATTTGGTTACTCTTGCGTTCTTTAGCATTGTGATTTGATAAGTTGGGGATACCCTTTGGTGGTACAGCTCTCGGTTTTTAGAGTTGGATGGTGTTGGCATTCTCCCCTTTCATAGCTACTTTCAGCTTCCAAGGTCAATCATTTTCAACATTTTGTCTCCCATGGCTCATTCAATCGTGGCCTTCAAATCATTGCCACAAAAATCAACATCCCCATTGAAGAATCAAAATTTGTTTTGTTTTTTTCTGAGTTCGGTCATTCAATCGATATTCTCCTTTACGAATGCCATACCAGATACAACCTTTATATTATTTACACAGATAAGAGAAACCTTTTGTTAGCAGATCTAGTCTCTCCTAAACCTTGCTAAGTTCAATTATCTTCAGTTAATCGCACTGGATTGAAAAAACGCGATTTTACTATATATATCTTTGCATAAATGCTACCCCCTTTTTAGTCATTCCTTGTTTTCTAGGGACAATTTCTGCTTATGCCATAAACATTTTCTTCCACTCCAGTTTGTCGGGTTTATCATAAGGCCAGTGACTATTCCCGCCTTAGTGTGACGACAGCCCCTAAAGAATCTATGATTCTATTGAAAATGTAGGCTTTAAAATTCTTTGCGGGTACGGTTGCGGTTAGTTATAGCTGTAAGACGGCGGGTCCTTAATGAGTTAAATTGTAAGTTCTCCTTATCGGGCAAGATCTGGTTCGCAAAGGATCATAGGAGATTCTTTATATGACGCGCTGTTGCGTTGTTCTAGACATTTGCTTAAAGTGTTCGTGGAGTCACGTTGTATTGACTGGTGCATACTCGTTTCCATGATGCTTGGTGAGTTGAGCGGACTTTCTCAAACCATTGAGAAGATGATGACTTGTAAAGACCTAACATCCTCAAGCCTCGACGCGCTGATGGAGAAAATCAATTCACTTGAAGTATGGGCCGAGCAAAACTGGTGAGTTATAGCGCATCATCTATAAGATGTTTTCTTCATTGGTTAGTTTTATTGCAATGACGGGATGAATTTTAAAAGTGCAAATTTTAATTCGGTTAACTTTATGCGGTTCTGACAACTTAGAAATATGCTAGGGTTTGAAACAGTGCATTTGGGAACATGCAGCGAAACTTGTAAGATCCTATTTGAAATTATCTGCATTCCATTATTTTATGCGAAGATTTAAAGAAATTGAATTTGTCAGCTACATATCTTTCAAGCTGTTGTAGCTAATGGATCGTTATGATTTTCTTTTGCCTTTGTTTTACACGCAATCGCATATCTCTAGGCAACCAGATTTGAAAATTGATTCGGCCTTTTGGAATAATTCCCCCTTTTCTCTCTGAGATTTAAACTAGCTAAATGTCATAGCTTATTTCTCTTTTAGGATTCTGCAGTTGCTTTTAGTTTTAACCCTCGTTCATTAAGCATTATTGTAGGACTTTCCTCAAGGCAACGTTCCATCATGGTTTCATGTCGCAAAAGGTGACCGGGCTGCTTTTTCTATATACAGACAGAAAGAAAACCCGTTAGCTTATCATGCACGGAAATCTCCGCGCTATTATTCTCACTGTTTTGGGAGTAAGAATGTAATGTCTGCGTTAGAATATGTTGCATTGTTTCATTTGCAAATTTTTGCCGTTATATCGTAAGTGCCTACGAAACCAGACAGTTTATCGTGGTTTTCTGCCAACCGCATTGACCCTAGAAAAAAGCGTTATGCCAAGGGCCAAACTATCAGAGGTTGGGACAGTTTCCTACGGTTTGTCAAGTTATTTGTATTGCAGTTTGCAGAGTCGTTGATGAATAAAACGATATGATACCTTAACGTTTGCAAAAGACATGCATAAACACTCCAAACATCTTTATATTAACAAAAAAGTGCTTATGTCATTTGCGTAAGAGGACGGAGAATAATTAGATTAATACATGAATCATCCAATATTTATGCATGTTTGGTCACTTTTTGCAATCGGTCATATGCAGTTTCGGCGTTTAAAAAAACCCCGTTGAATCGTTATGACCCGTTGTTCTTATCATCATGAAAGTTGACATAACCTTCATCATAATCATCATCATGATCGTAATAATAATCAAAATCATCAACATTATGATCAACATCTTGGTCATCATCATAATCATAACCATGGACATTATGATCAGCGCCATTGTCATGATTATTATTATCGTTACCAATCATTATCCTTGCTATCAATCAACTTCATCAATCTTTATCGTGATAGCAGCAATCATCATCAAATTAACGTCATTCCCCCATTTTCTATGAGTATTTAAAGTTCTACTAATGTTATTTAGCATTTAATATATTGGTCGTTGAGTATATGTTTTATTTAGGGTTAGGTTTTGTATCAATACGAGTATCGGTCAAATTGAGTTTTATGTGGTTCTCGTTTAACCTAGCTTCTTGATTAAGTGGATTGATTCATTCAATCATTTGGTCATTTTTTGATTACACGTTGTGATATTACTACTTCGCAACTTTTCAATGAGTTGTGTACAAAAATTTGAAATCGGTCTTTTTATGGCATTAGGTAACTGCCTGAACAAGGATGCTCCTAATTTGTTTATCTTTCAATTTATGATCCTTAAAAAGTCTCAATTTTCCTGATCGGAAGTTTGGTTAATAAAACTGAGTTCAAAATTTGGAATTCATATTTTTATTGCGTTTGTTGTTAGAATTAGTTCTGCGCCTTTTGTTCCAAAGGGAACAACCAAAAAGCTCTGTGGTTATTTCAAAGTACGGGTAAATTTACTGCCTCCTTAATCAATCTAAATTTAGCAGTTATTGCAAAACATTTATGTGTAGTGTTTGTAATATCCCCCGCCGCCCCCCAACTTTTGAACTTTTGTTGGAGCCTGTGCATTTTCTGTGACCTCCTCCTTGGTGGCGATGGTCTGCAACGCAGGCTAGTTTTTCCTTGAAAGATATACAGGAACAAAGCAATACGACGACGAGAATCAGAGATAGCACTCTGATGAAGCCCTGTATGCCGGGGCGAAATATTAGTATATTTCTTAAATTTATTTTATTTTGAAAATTTTATCTCGTGACATCGGATTCTCGTCGTCGTATTGCTTTGTTCCTGTATATCTTTTATAACAACACTCATTGCAAGATTCACAGAATCCGGCGGACAGCCTATCCTGCGGTTTTTCCTTCTTACACAAAGTTTTTCCTTGCTAGTATTTTAAATGTAAAACATTGACCAATCCCTTTTGGAAAGTTCATTGCCCTTGGTGATGCCTTTTCTTGCACTTGTATTGCAGTACTGGATATCAGTTTTTGATTTCCACAATCAAGTCCTCTTGTGAAGAGCTGTATGCCTCTGCAGTCAGCGAGGAGCCAAAATCAGAAGCCAAATTATCTCCTTGTGAAGACAAAAGCTTTTTCAAGGAAGAAGAAAAGTCAGGTCCTGCTACAGCACAACAGACCTCCGAACAGCTAAAAGATGGCGATGCAAATAGCAGCCATCCAGAGACAGATGAACAGCCTTCAGAGTGTATCATATGTTGAACTTCTCTCTGCATGTGGCTATTATATCTTATTTAATTATAGATTTGGTTTATTTTAGATTTCCCGAAAAGCTAGGGAAAACAGGGTCGATTTTGTGAATAGATCTAAATATATATCTGCAATTTATTATAACAATGATAGTTTTCATGTTATTTTTTGGACCTTCTTCTCTTCAGGTAACTAATGTCATTTTATAGAAAAGTTTGTTGCGCAACCGGCATGCGGTAGCTAGCTTTTGACGGGAGGAGAAATGGCCTGTATTGTATTCTGTATATTAGGCTGGTTGTGGTTGCAAAGCATTGTGGTTGCGCAAGAGCCTTTTAATAGCAAACACAATGAAATGGAGCCTTGTCAGTAGTCAGTAATTGTAGTATGTTAACCTGATACTTGGATCAGTTCGCATGGAGGATTTTAGTATATATGAAGTGAGGCGATGCTTGTCATGCTCGACAAATTTTTAAACTTGCGAATAATGAGGGTAGATCGGATAGAAGCAGGAGGAGCTGAAAAAGTAACTTCAGTGATTTTTATCTTAGAAACAAGGCCAGGATTTCAATTTCTGTTGAGTTTTTCAGCTGGTATTCTGAATATATTAAGTAGAAACATTTTCAGATGTATTGCATTTGCTTATATTAAAGGCATTTGACACAGGTAAAAGTGGCTTACAGCCATTCGAACACGAGCGGTTGACCAATTAAATTGCACACAGAGAAAAACACGTGAACAGTTTCCGCTTTTCTGCAAATCGGTGAAATCCTAGAGCAGTGCGCAGTGGTTTCACGTGAGCGGTTTTCAATACCTTTCTTGTGCGCGTGCTCTGATCAATTTGGCCTAAGTTATTTTTGGATTCGCTGTACTTGTGCATGTCAAATGCCTTTAAGGTTGTCCAACTATGTTATTATCTGAAATTACTGCCCGGGGGTTGGGTAAAAGGGTCGAATTTGTAAGAGAATATATTTTTGGGGGAGGAGTAATATTTTGCAACGCACTCTTTGTGATGTAATTCTTTAATTTTGATTAAGTTTGCGTAACAAAAAGCTAGTCATGGCTTTTCCCTACTGGTGAAATGGGCATTCCTTTTTGGTAAAAGGGGCTTTGTGACTCATTCTTTTTTCCGCGATCACACTGCTCTGTTTTCAAATGAATACGCTATGAATATGATGAATATGCGTGAAAAAATGATTACCCTGGACATGCGAGTTACATTGCTAAAGGTTTTTCTTTGTACTTTGGGTTCAAATAAAATTGATTGCAGCCGAGGAAGGTGGTTCAAATTTGCAAACAAAGGGCACCAAGCCACCTTTTTCATTGTCAAACGCAATGTAGTGTGTTGGAATTACGATTTTACCCGGACAAAAATAATAAAAAGCTGTAATTTGGCACATAGGTTCCATACGATACTGGGAATAACCAGAAAAAACCCCATCAATTGGACATTGGGGAATTCCTTATTTGGGCAAATCCCATATAGCGCACTGATCAGCAGGGGTTCAAATTTTGATGTCGCTAAAACCACATTATATTTTGAAAGACAGTTTCATGCTGAACAACTTTTATTCAAAATACACGCCCTTACAATGTGGAAATAAGTACTTTCTGGTCAAAAATAGCAGATAGGGGGCAACTGGGCAATAGAATGTATACAGTAGTGGCGCCAGGGGAGGGCTAGGGCGCTACAGTCCCTCCATCGGAAGCATCTAGCCCCCCTATCGGAAGAAAATTTTAGGTTATTGTCGGAGCAAATTTGACAAAAAAACGTACGAAAATTGCATATTATTGTTAATTTAGCCCCCCCCCCCCTGTTGGAAGCTAAAACCCCTCTGTCGGAAGATTTCTGGCGCCACCTCTGAATGTATATAAGTTTATTTGTGAACAACTTGTATATTAACAAGATCAAAACATGCGATGATGAAATCCTATCCAACAAGGAGTATGTTAAGAATCCCGCTAAACATTTTGAAATTTCTGCGATCCGTGTATTATTTTGAGAAAATCTGCGTCAGGCAAGTGTGTAGAATTCCCTCGTTCCGTTGAGAAATTGCCAGATTTCTGCAATCTACGATAAAATTTCCTAAAACTCTGTTCTTCCGCAAGCACTGATGACATCTTCATTTGGAGAAAAAAGGCAAGGATCTACCCTGTGCCTTGCAGACAAATATTCTTGCTGGTAATAACTGCGGGTACGAAGGTATTTTAATGCAGAACACAGGAAAAGGTGAACCACGTTGAAATGTATATATATTTGTATCAGGATTTTCCAAGTCCGGGTTTTCCGTTTCTCATAACTATTTTCCGGGTTTTGGGTCCTAGGTACTCTCAAAACAACCTTTTTAATGTGCGCACTTCTCAATTGAAAAGTTTGCAATTTTTGGGATTATTCGGAGGTCAACTCTTTTTCTGGTAAAGAAGGGCATAAAGGGAATATTTCTGGCCCAGCATCAAGCTGTAGTTTTGTGCAGCCACTTTGAATTTGCACTGAATTTGGCAGTGTTTTTTACGTCTAAGTAACAAAAATTACTAAGATGGAGGATGTCAATGAAAAAAGTTGAAAAACTGTCAGAATTGAAATCTTCATCTTTAAATTAGTTTATAATGAAAAAATCATGTTGTTTGGACCGTTCAGTCGCGAGTTACTTTGTTTTGAATATTTAGATATTTCTTTAGATTTCAGCGGAATTTGCTGCTGCAGTGAAAAAATTTAACTAGAGTCAGCCCGGGCTGAGTGGGCCCGGGCTATGTCAGCCCGGGCTGAGTGGGCCCGGTTGAGTCAGCTCGGTCAAAATGCGCTCGGGTTGAGTCAGCCCAGGCTGAGTGGGCCCGGTTTAAGTCAGCCCGGGCTGAGTGGGTATTATCTTACTTTATCTTATTCACACACTTAATGATTTTGCATCGATAGAATTTGCGATATAAAATGAAAATACTACGCAAGAGGATCAGCCATTTTTTCTGCGCGCTTTTCAATATTCACTCGTCCCACTTTTTTTCTGCCCAATCACCACTAAATTTGCATATTCTAAGGGTACATATGTTAAATAAAAGTTATTCAGCATGAAATTATCTTTCGAAAGATGTACATACTATGTGTTTTTAGCAATATTAGAATTTTGAACCGATCAATTACTGATCAGTTACTGATCAGTGCGCCATTCTGGTATTTGCCCAAATAAGGATTTCCCAATGTCCAATTGATGGGGCTTTTTTCTGAGCATTTCCAACTTAGTATAGAACATCTGTGCCAAATTACAGCTTTATATTATTTTTGTCCGGGTTCGATCGTTTTTATATCTAATTCCACTACACTAATAGTTAGCTTCCACTTAGCAGAGTTTTCTGGCCTTTTCTGCCAACCTCGTAATTCAATTTGTTGTTCAATTTGAAACCAACTCTCTTTCGGTCTGGATCTACCCCTGCGCCACGTCTTTGCCTAAGCAACACCGTTAACAAGAACTGAAAGAATACTAAAAAGGCGACCATGAAGTTGTTTATTTAAAGTCAGGTACTTTTCCAGTATGACCTAGCCATAAAAAAACGAGCTATGTCAAAAATTATATGTACTTCAAAATTAGGAACACTTTTTAGTCAAGTTGCCAATTGTTACATGGGAGGCGATGTCAATTAAATATTTTTCAGCGTTTTCATTATCCAGCTTTCTCCGTTTTGAAAGATGCTGTAGTCCACAAATCTGGCGGTGGGGTTGAGAAGAGGCCGCTGCCTAGAACTACTCCCATCCCAAATCCCAAGTGTGCGGAAATTGAAAGATACATGGGGACAAAAGGAGACATTGAAGAAATACAGTGCCGAGGGACCACTTCTCGGTACCCCCAGAGTACCGAAAAAATCAATTTGAGGATGTTTATCGCATATTCAGGTTTGCCCGCGTCTATTTTAATTCGAAAGTAATCTGAACTCGAAGCGACATAACAGCGACCGTTAAAAGTCACTATTTTACGAGTTGCTGCACTTGGAATTGAGCCTATCAGGATTCATTTCTCAAATGCTGTTTTGTATATGTGCAGCGAAATGCCAGCAAAACATTGCAAACATAATAAAGATGTAAGAGAGAATTTACGACTATTCATTCACTTGTTATTTCCTAGAAAAGAACAAAACCTGCTTAATTGTTTTGATTGAAAGCAATGACAAGACTTATTAGGTCCACGGGTCTCATCTAGGCCTAGCCTAGTTTGAAGGTAGGAAGGGAATCAATTTCTTAACATGCCGAAGCTGTTAACAATTTAATTTTCTCGAGAAAATTTAATTCAGATCATAATCGTAATTGAAGGCAAATTCTATGTTAAAGTTGTACATTAACTTTCGTGCGTATACAGGGAGGGTTTTCAAAGGCAAGTGTAATAGGACTGGACGCTAGTCTACATCATTATGTTAATTTATGTTGCTTATGTATAGTATGTATTGTTGTAATTATGTTCAAGCAATTGGGGGGGGGGGGGGTTAAATGATGATTTAATTTTGTTGCCACATCCTAGGTGCCTAATTTGCAATTCCATTTTCAACTACTAGATAAGGAATGACAGAAATATTTTTGGGGTTGTCTTGTCCCCCGCACCCTCTCCGGTATTTCCCCCCTGACTGTATACATTGACGGTATACTTTCCTCGCCTGCCCACAGGAGCCATATTGAATTTTTGATTCTGCTGCGGTAAAGATCACATGATCCAAAACGTTAGATGTCGAAGCTAGCCTAAAAAGATTTTATTAATTTACTCTCGATTATTCCAATTTAGAATCGTTTCAAATTCAAAAAGGATCGCAAATAAAAAACAAGCAACCATGACAGCAACCCCGTTTTCCCTTCTTGATTTAATAAACTTTTTTGAAGTCCAAGCATTACGGAAAATCAACCGGGGATTTTCTGTTGCATTGAATCTATGGCTTCAGGAAAAACTTTACGGGATAGCCAATTCTAAGAATGAATCAAAGTATTAGTGTTTTCTTGGAAACGCAGTAAATGGTTTCTTATTGTAATATTAACATGTTTCTTAGAATTATGCAAAAAGACAAAACTTGACGTAAGGATAATTTTGAAGAGTCCTTCTTACGAAAAAGGTTCCATTTTAAGATCTCTTTTTGGCGGTGTTGTTATTGGTTATGTTATAGGAAAGTGGGGGTTTTGTATCACCCCCCCCCCCCCCCCTTCATTGTCAAGTTTCTGCTAATTATCTGCCAATAAAGTTGGTAAAAGTTTCTGCTAATTATCGGGATCTGCAGTCCAAACTGCTTTATCATAAATGTTGTTGTTGTAAAATTGCACTTTCTTGTAAAAAAATGTTTTGTTTATATATCAAGTAGGAGCGCAGATAGGCATTGGAACTAAAGCATTACCTTTTTGGAAATCTCTGAGAGAGCCATGGCCTTTGAAGTTGAGAAAAATGTTGCTAACAGATCATCATTTTAAAATGAGATCAAGACATTATTTTATCCTCCTTTACAAATAAAGTTTTTTCGTGGAATTGATTGTACCATCATGGGTGATCATTTGGAGAGGGTAATACTCTCCAGGCCCCTGAGCTATGCAATTTCATCTGTAATGACATCAAGTACGATTTGTAATATAATTTGTAAATCATTTGTAAAATATGATTTAACAGAGAATATTTGAAGAAGTTGGTTGAGTAATCAAGTTAGAAAATGAAAGTACAAGATCTTGTAACAGGAATCATTAAATAAAGAAAAAATATTGTTCTTAGATTACGGTGATTACGTAGATTATGTAAATTATGGTGGAATTTATAAGGACATGCGGTTGAATTGATCTTCAACTCATTTTTTCACTTCTTTTGAAGTGAAGGATGATGTTTAGTGTTCATCGGAACATCGATCGATGATTGACTAAATTTTCCATTAAACGACAAACGTGCTGTTTCAACCAGTGCGATCTTATTTAACGTGCAGAGGACACAGAGCCAGAGAGATGCAAACTGTTTGTGCAGTGTGTAACGTGATTTCTACTGACTGATTATAATTTACAATAGTGCGTATTGATATAGAAAACTGGCAAACTTGATTAAGAGTTATACAAAGGAAAGAATATGCTCGATGGTTAACAATGGTGTGATGGATTAGGTTAAAATGACGTGTAATTAACATAGAGAATGATGAATATAGAATTACGTAGGCATGCAGAAGAAGCAATGATGGATTGTATAAAATGGCCTAAATTGAATCACTACAGATGCAAGTGAATTTTGAATGAAAATTCAGATAGCAGGGAAAAATACAGCGTTTCTCCAGGCAAGCTTAATGATGTATGTTATCTTCTAGCTTCATCTTGCTCAATTTGAAATCTCTTCGTTTGAATTTTAAAATCCAAAATCACACTTGTTAATAAATGATATCCATCGTTGCCTCGTGTGCCCTGGTAAAAGATCATCCTTGTTTGCCGTCATTGCAGTTGCAGTTTAATTTCAACCGACTTAAACCCACTTTATGATAGATTAATATTACGCAGGCGTCATTCTGGTGAATTTTTGTCTTAATTCTCATTTATATATTCTTTACTTCAGAGTCCTCCGCTCCAGTGGCGTAGCGTGACTTTTTCAACTGGGTATTCTCTATTAAACAAAAGGGTGGGGCAGGGTGTGGCTCGATGGGGCTTGATGAAAATAGAGGGATAATAGGAAGATTAAAAGGACTAGCTTTTGACATTTTATCTATTACCTTAACACTTTTCTTTCTGGTTCGGTTGGCAAGTACTGCACTGTCAGGGCATTACTATGATGAAAATGATACTTTGCTGAAGAACCCAACGCAAATATACTTCTCAAACTCATTCATTGCATCAAAATACCACTAACCATTTTATCAAAAGTAATTCAAATCAAAACGTACATTGAAAGTCAGTAAAATTTTGCTAGTCGAAATATGTCCCAATAGTTGTTGTTAAATCGTCTAACATTTGCACTGATGTAAAGAGGAAGTAACTGTGAACACCTACTCTTGATACCTTAATACAAAAGGGCTTTCGAAAATTATTCACGTAGGGCATTACACGAGTTATAAATAGTTTGTGGTATGCAGTGGATGCAGTCTAGACTTTTTTTTCATGGCTTAATCGTGATATTTTCAATACAAGTTAATGATTGAAAGAATCGAAGGTAATGAGACGAGCTGCACAATAAAGCAAATAAATGAGCTCGAATAATGCAAACAAAATAGGCCAACAATATAGGTGAATGCACCAGGCAACTATAAGGATATTACCCAGGCCTATCTGCATTTACTTTAATTCTATCACATAATACAAACAGAAGCATCCCTGATTGACAAGCAATAACAAAATTGGCATTTCAAGAGGCACAGATCTGAGTCAGTGTAGCATTATGTAGAAGCCTACCTTTCCTTTCCACTTTGCTGTTGGTAGGTTAAGATTAGGGGTCAAATGAGAGAATGATTATTAAACAGTAATACGGACATTGCAATAGCTTTTGAATGAAGTCATGTTTACCTTTTTCGATGAAGATCCAACACTCCAACCGCTCCGACGTCCATTAATTGTTTATATCGATCTCAAAATGAGACTATTTTGAACTAACTTTGATGCTGTACGCTGCAAATTTCTCAGCGTACAAGACCATTGTTTTAGCTGATTAACGGCAAATATTATTCATGGAAAGGAGCATTTCGATTGGTTAAAGTACCGTCTAGGGTATTCACTGCGTATTCATGACCGATATCCATTCAACATGAAGTAACTCAATCTTCAAAGTTAGCTTCAAAGATCTCCCAGCCTCTCTATGCGTCGCAGTGTTGTTTCCATGAATTTCGTGATATTTTGTACTTGTACAAAATGTAGAATATCGAAGGTAATGAATCCAACCAGAATCAATAGCCCCAAAACATTTTTAGTTATTACAAATATACGTCGTATTAATATTTTTTCTGAGAAATCTCAGGGTATTCACTGAATACCTTGAATACCCGGACGCTACGCCACTGCTCCGCTTTTGATGGTGCTTCTTTCTCTGGTTAGTAACGTGTGAACCATGGTACACTACATTTAATGCTGCTATTCCAGCTTTAGATCTTGGTGTCTTTTTGACAAAGAGGTTACTGGGCACGCATCAGCAATCAAGGTTTTTATACTTCATTTAATCGGCTCAAAACTTGTTTTACAGAATCCACTATGTCTTGCCTTTGACCGCTAAAAAGAAGAACTTTCACCTGTCTTTTTGCTTCAAGACTCGCGTAAATCGTTTTAGTAAGTAGGTCATAGAACTCCACACAAATTTGCTCTGCTTGAGTTTTGTGATACCTGAAATCAAAGCCTTTAAGCACATTCAGCACATACGGATACTCCATACTGCAAATGCTTATTGACTTTTTGTCTAAAATTTGATATAAACTGCAGTGGAAAGGTCTTTTGCATGCACCTTGAGTGGCTACGAATACAGATGCCGAGTTTATTAGAAATTCAATTCGTGGATCAGCTTCTGATAAATCGTTGTAAACCTCGCCGTTCTTTGGAATAAGAATAATTTGCACCGGAATAATTTGTCCTTTCGCGGCTGGAAGAGCCGTCTCTATTGACCTGCTGAAAAACAGAGCCATGTTTTTAAGGTATTCGTGAAAATATATGTTGCACAGGACTGAAGCGATGTCACCCCGTATCGTTCCCTTTAGCGGGCACAGCTCAGAAGCCCAGATTAAATTCAATGCACTTGTCAGCATTGTAATGGAAGCCAGATCGTAAAAAATATTATCATTCAAGATTTTCAAGAAGCTAGCAATTAGGCCATATATTGCGATGTCTAGCCAGCATTTTACCAAGATCATGGTGTGAATTTTCCTTGATTGTACAGACATTTTGAAGAATTTTCGAATGTTGCCTGCAGTTAAATTCAGCTTGCTTGCCAGTGAATGTTTCTCATGTATTGTGTTGTCGCATTGTGATGCCAAACCAAGGTAAATTATCAATCCAGAAGAAAGATTTATGAGACATGTTTCGAAAAAAAAAACTGCTACTGCTAGAATTTCCATGTCGTGCAAAACTACTATGTTTCTTCTGAGCATTTTCGTGTTTTACTTGTGTTGTAAAGGTTTGGTTAAAAACAATAAAGATAGGATGTGTTTTCTCAGAATATTAATTACGTAAGTAGCTGGTCACATTGGAGGCTTCTTTGTTTCAGGAATGCGTAATTAGTGATTCTTGGAAATAGACAAAGGCAGGCTCGTTGGGAACTTTTATTCTATGTATAAAGTTTATTCTTTTGAATGAGGATTGGGACACGTTAAAGGCAATCTGTCTCGTTGTGGATTGGTTAACGAGAACAATAGCTGGAACAATAGCCTAAACACGATTCCAGCACTCCGCCATATTTTTTACAATGCGATAAATTAATGGGGGACTGGAAACAATAAAAATCCCTTTGTTCCTATAATCAATCAACGTCGTGACAGATTGCCTTTAATAGATGGAGCATGTATACAGTAAGTATCCGTATATTTAAGCTGAGGCCTCAGAGAGTTTTCTTATTAACAGAGACTTTTCAACATCAGGGTCTGAGTTTCTTATCAATACGTATTGTCAAGTCAATTTAAGTCAAGCTATATGACAGTTTTGTCCTCGGACGCGTCAATATTTCTGGTAGAAGTGTACAATACAAAATCTACAGTATAATTTTTCATATCGAAGGAATACACACACTACAGCCATCCTCGAGCATGAACAGAAAATGTAAACCACGAAACTTTTGATTGAAAATAAGAGACATTTCAATTTCAGGCCTAAAATTATTTCTTATAAATTGGGCCCCCTTCAAAGAAAATGAAGCCTGTTTCTTACACAAGGGGGTGTCTTATATGTGGGTACTTATAGTATTCGGTCTCTGGGGTTCTAGCTATGGAATGCATCGATTTTGAAAAATACATTAGAATTTGATTTTTCTGATTACATTGATCAATAAAACTTGAATAGGGGGAATTTGTATTGGAATAGAGGGCATATTACCGTACTTGTGTTGTTTTTATTAGACCTTCAAACTTTCAGACCCATCGCCATTAATTTATACTTATGATTCCATTGATTTATACTTGTAATTTCAAAACAAATTAATAAAAACTGAAAACTCTTCCATCTGACATTATTAACCGTCAGAATGATAATTGATAGTCGACAACCCTTATATCACCTTTCTTCGTAACAATTTGATGATAAGAATATAACACTGTAGACACAGTGTCATACCTTTATTCGAAATGGGGGGCGGGGGCTGTAGTCCAGTTTCAATTGAAGATAAATGAAACCGCATTGGGATTTTGTTGTAAATTGTGGGCACCATGCATTTTCCTGTTATTTAACATTTACTCTTTGCGAAAAACTTTGGTCCCATTTTTTATTTCGGGTTTTAGGGTGATTTTAGAGGATACAAAGATGAAACGCTAACAGCCTGTATCTCTGCGGAGGAGCAATTTCTATTTTGCTACCTCATGTCTAAATGAAGGCCAATAAACTAGAAAATAAGTGAATTTACAACACTAAGTATCTGCCTATTAAGAAACAAGCTCCCAAATCATTTCCTGTATGTGATCACATGTCTTATTTCCCTCAATTTTCTTATATGGATACAATTTTTTTACTGCACTTGAATATGCATGAATCTCGCCTACCTTTGAATTGCAACAAATCCTTTTATGTTAGAAATGACGCTTTAGAAAACTCTTTAGGGCCAAGCCTACAGATGGGTCCCAAACGAAATAGTTTTAACTTGATAACAGAACAAAATAATCTCATGAATCAACAAAACCAACGACTTAAGTCTCTTTACAAGCCCGTAGCCAGGCCTGTGGAATAGGGGGGGGGGGGCAAACTCCCCGTGTTCAATGCAGGTGAAGTTTTTTCAGGGATGGGGAAGGGGGTGATGGGTAGAGTTAGTGATTAGGAAACAACCACTGACACTGACAATATCACTGTCTGTACTGACAAAATCATCAAAGTGTTTGGGAACAAAGGACCTACTTCGCTGAATGTTGATGACCACTGTTTGGGTGTCTATACCATAGCATATTGTCCACATTCTTGTTCACATAACTTGTGATTTTGAAATGTCCTGACCACTGTGTAGCAGGCAGTTGTTTCAGCAATTTTCTCAAAAGCGCCAAAGCAGCGCCAAGTTTTCTGCTTGGCAGCGAAAAAATTTTGAGCGCCAGGCACGATCTTAAGTCCTACATAAGAGATCCTAATAAGCAATTTTACCTCCACCAGTACTAGCTTGAATAAACTTGTCACGGCAATCCAATGACAACGAAGAAAAACTCCATTAAATAATGTAGAGACAAAATTATCGGGGTGGCAAACGGTTGGTATTCTCTTGCTTCAGTCAAACTGGTCATCATGAGAATAACCATCATCTATATTACTGACATGAGTGTTTTCGCACATCATCTGCCCCACATTTGCACATTCCAGTACAAACCAAATTATTTCTCTTGCATGAACAGTTAGCAGAACATCTGCTTTTAGCGCAACTGCATTGCACAAGTTCGAGAACTGCGTCTGGCGCGGGATTCTGCAGGGTCGCTAAAGGCACCATCTTCCCATTCTCGTCAATCCAGCCATGGCCTACTGGAGGCGGCATGTCGAAGAAAGGTATGTGCGCGTTATTCCAAATCCTGGCTTGGTGATTTGCCTTGCTTGTGTGTTGCTTCAAGGAAGACTTTGTTGGTGGTAACTTTTCTCCTTCTCCTTGAAATGTCTTGAAAAGGTGCCAGCGAGCCTTGCCTACCTCTTTTACTTTAGCTTTTGGTGCAAACAGGTATGCAACGAAGTTTTTAAGAGAAGCTAATGTTTGTTCTGTGAGATTTTCTTCAACTCCAAGACCCGAAAAACCAATTAAGAACTGGCGTTTTATTTCACCTGATGCATTAAAGAGAGCTTTCCAGCAGGAGAGCTTCCCTTTTCCAGCAAATCGGCCAACAGTGTCACAGCCAGCGAAGGCATGAAATGATGGTAATGCTGTTGCAATTTCTGTCCCAATAGCATCATCATGGATAGGTTTCAATTGGACAGCTTCTCTGTTGCTACCCTGCCCTGTTCTGTCCCTTTTATACCAATTGTTTCAAATGAAGATAAAAAATTGACAACGCTTAGTTAGAACCATGAATATTTAATCCCCTTTATCGAACTCACAGAACTGAACAACTGTCGTTGATATAGTTTCAAGGGCACAAGAGGACCTTTGCAAAGAGGGGACATATCAGAGCTTTATAATTCTTTGCATTACGAGGGCACGCCCATTTTCAATTATTATTGACATCAACTGATAAATTATCAGAGTTTTCATTTTCAATACAATGAATTTGAAAAATGAAAAAGCAGTACTCACAAAATAGGTCCTTTTTGAACAAAAAGAGCAGGAAGGAAACGTGGAAAGATTGCATGTGTGTCTTGCAAGACATTTCCATTCTTGTTTCTGGGGTGGGGTAGGTGCTCCAAAGTCCAGTCATCAGGTCTTAAGAATCAGCTTTAACGTCACACACTTTGCAAAATATCTAAGCTTTTGCAAGAAGGATCCTTTGCAATCCTTATAAACGGTTTCCAATAAGGGAAGGGAGTATAGGTTCATAAATGCTGATAGCCTGTGCTCCAGACCTCTACTTTCAAGTTAGGGGTCTGGAACACAGGCTAAAATGCTGATGACTATGGCCGGAGGCTGCTGTCCTGTAGCCCCTTGGGTTACTCTGCTGCTTACCGTAGATCCTCGAATAGGCCCCATCTCTAATCAGCTCTCCTTAAGCAAGTCCCCATTCTTGAAGTATCATTTTTTCATACCCCCTCCTCTCGAATAATGCCCCAACTAAGTGAAATTAATAATGGAGCAAATTTGAAAGTCTAGAAAAAGCTGCAATACAAGACATTTATATGGCAACTTGGAAATGATCTTTATAAGACCCATCCCCTCGTATAAGCCTCCCTTCAAAAAGTACCTATAAACAACTACCGAAATTAGAATGGCCCCAAGGTGCGCATAGGCGTAGGAGGTATAGAGGCTGGGAGGGCTGCAGCCACCCTAATCAGGCAACATTCGTCGCATTTAGGGCTCTATCCGGGCAGTTCCATCTCCATGAAGCTATAATTCTCGGGCAAGATCCATACTAAGCCCCCTAAGCCCCCTAGACGTTTTGCGTCCGCTACGTCCATGCAAGTAGCCAGAGGGTAGCTTGAACCAAAGAACGACGGGGGCTTGCCGTCCAAACTATAGAAAAATCACCCACATTTAAGGATTTGGAGAAAGAATACTCTGTTCTAAGGTTTATGAAATTAGCTGGAAGTAGCTTGAAAGAGACTGAAAAAACAACGAACTACAACAGGCATATTACATTACACTCTTTTTTACAAGAACCAGTAAACTGAAGTTAAGTTAATTTTTCAAAAATGCTAGGCTTGATTGTTTTTAACTTATTCTTAAATTAATAAGGAGTAAGAAGTGCGATTGCTAGCTTTTTCTCTCTAGGGAGGTTCAGGCCCCATTTGCCAACAAAGAGAGTGAGACAACCGTAATTTGCCGACAGGTGTGAATACACTCATTTTTTTATAAAAGAACTGGCTATAAGAAACGAGTACTGGACAGTCAGAAAAAAATTAAGAAACCTCAGAACTCGAAGCAAAAAATATAAGAAACAATTAAATCCTAATAAAACTGATAACAACGAAACCCAAAATCCAAGAACGTGATGGCCCTGTTGGCCTAGAACTTAAGATACAAGGGATAAAAATATACTTCTCATATTTAAATACAGTATCAGAACGGAAGCGAGTCTCTTGACGTGATAAAAAAGGTCACGAACATTTCATAACATCATTCATGACGTCATACTTTAGAAAATCTTAAGAAAAATGAGTATTGAAATTTCCAGAACTTTAAGAAACTGGAGTACTCAACATCGACCTTTGTTTCTTATAGAAAAATGAGTGTATTCACCGAAAAAACACCCACACATGGCTAAAACCCCTCAGCTTCAGCTTGTTCTTAATTTGTTCTTAACTTTTGACCAATTTTGAGGCTCGCATTCTTATAAAATTGTTCTTATAAAAAAGAGTGTACGTAACAAACATTGCTTGGTCAGGAAGGACTTTCTGTAAACACAACATTGATAAGGTTTCTCAACAGTAGAGCCAATTCATCTCTATGAAAACCAACACATTTTTTGAAGCTAATCTTTAGGGATTTTGAAGACTTACAACTCAACCATATAGGCGGCATGACCCCGTTCAGCTACACATTAGAGTCCCCCCATCCCTGGGCAGGTGGCTAATGCGAGGATTTACGATACTGAAACTTTGTGTCAAAAACCATTACGTAACCTTTTCCTATTTCCGCTCTTGTCGACACAAAAGATTAGTTCCTGGAAAAGAATGTTCTTGGAACATCTAGAACTTAGATCCTTCCGGATGCCTTTTTGCTAGAACTAATAGATGGTCCATACCATAAATCATACTATTTTGAAACATTTATGGGCTAACAATGGTTTTCTAGAATTATTTCTTTTCAAAAAAACAAGGTGTTAGATTCCAATGAACAACTAAGGACCTACACTAAAAGTAGGATTTATCTTCAAAAGATTTTTAATGTCAAGAAACTCTAAGAAACTTTCAGTACCCAATGATTGATATTTCCTACACCATGTTCTGAACCAGATTTTGTTTCTGAGATTGCTTATGAGAAAATACATGTATAAAGTTCACTTCTAAAATCTTCAAATATATTTTACCAAGCAAAAACATCACTTCAGTTAATAAGTATTTACTTAATAGGATTTTAAAGTGGAAAATATCTATCAAATTCTCTTAAGAAATCTCGATACTGCTTCCACACTGACACAATTTATACTTGCAATTACAATAGCACTCTAAAAAGGCATGTTTGAAATCAAGACAGTTAAAAATGATGTACTTTCAAAGGATAATTCATGTAAATTATTTACACCAAAGTCTCATATGGTTATTTCTCACTTCATATGTTATTTGACAACACCAGTCAGAGAGTCATCAAAAAATGTACAACACAACTGCCTTACTTTTTACAAAGCTAATCTAAGATATATTTACATCATCCACATTCAAGGGTATAGTATCAATTTTGATCCAACTGCATGAAAATAACTGTTACTATATTCAAATAAGGCATATAATTATAGATAATTTGGCTCATATAAACAGGCCTTAGAGGTGGGATAAAAAGGAAGCCATGAGCTTGGTGGTGGGGTAGAATTTGCATGTAAACATGAATGATTTCATCCCACCTAACAGCTTATGAGCTGAAAGGTAGAATAAATTTGCACATATAAACAGACTCTAAGTTTTTAAAAGGCTAATTTTGTATGAATATATCAACATCATCCATATTCTAGGATTTGGTATCAATTGTGTTCCAACTGCATGAAAATAACTGATTCTATGTACAAACTAAGCAGAAAACAAAAAGTATTTAATATGTTCACCATGATGCATTAGGTCTCCTTATAATATTTTCAGATTGAGTCAGTCAGCCATGCAATCAAAATTGACAAAACCCTGAGCACTTCAAATTAAATTGGTAATATCTCATTAATTATGGTTTTTAATATCAACAAATTTGTTATTTAAAATGTTTGCTTAATGAATTTGGAATGTACTCATACTAGCATCTTCTAAGGTATTTGTACTAATACCTTTGAAGATATACAAAAACTAAAGTCAGTTACTGTTTCTGGCAATTTGAGAAGCTTTGTCGGAATCTAGCATCACTCAACAATTAAACATGATCGGTTACAGAGTGAAAACTTAGCTTTAGGAAATTTTGCTTCCCTTTAAGAAAATAGGCAACTAATCTGTATATTTCACCACATTCCCTTATCTATCATAATTCAAAGGCATGTGTGCACCTTCTGTCATTAAAATTTAACTCAAAACAATAATAATTTGACATTCAAATCTATTGTATATTTTATTTTGTTTTTGCTTTTTGACTAGTATTTTACACATACAATTTTCCTCTACAACAATTGAAAACTTAAATGAACTGACACACAAGTCTTGTTGAACTACAGCTTATCCCACTAGCTTGGCAAACTGACTTGAAATCCATCTTGGCCAGTCATCTAAAGGAATTCCATTTTGTTTTACTTTCACAAAGAGCACATCTGGCTTCATTAGATTGACACCATTAACTATTTTTCCCCAAAGGCTTAGATTTAATTTGACACCAAGAAGCAATGAATAGAAATACTTCTGTTCAATGTAATCAATGTGTTGCCTTGATGCTTGGACCCTGTCCTCATAATTATGGATTATTGTGTCCCTTTTGATCATTTCTTCATTGTTGTTTGAGTGAGCATTTGCAAGTGCATCTCTTAGCATGTTGGCCTCATTTTGACTGCTTTCAAGTTTATACTTTGCTCTGACAAGATCAGCATTTACGTCTTCTATAACCTTTTTTAACTTCTCAAGCTGCTGCTTTTGCAGGTTTTCCAAAGTTGTTCGGGATCTATGAAGAGCATTTTTCAGTTCTTCCTCCCTTTCAGTAACACCATCAATTGTTCTCACATCAATACACTTTCCACCAACATTAATATTAACATTTGCAAGATTGCCAAAAGCTTCTGCCATTTTTTGGAGAGACTGGTCTTCTTTCATCTGATTTGCTGAAAATTCTTTCAAAAGGTCTCTTATCTGGAGCTCTCTTTGTTGACTTTCTGTTTGCCTTGTTGACAATTCCAAAGCCTTCTCAGCGTTGATATCAATTTTCATTCTCTCTATTTCATGCCTTGCTTGGCTACACAATTCTTCTGCTGCAATGAGTTTCTGCTGTAGGATTTTTTCAGTCAAAGTTCCCTCACAATTTGAACCATTCTGATTTTGACCGTACAATTCAACACTTCTAAGTTCACTGCGAAGATGGCTCATCTCAATATCCTGATCGTCAATCTCTTTTTTAAGACGGGAGACAGTTGATTCCAGTGTTTCACAGTAGTCTTTGGATGCAGTTAGATCTTCATGTGGTCCCGGTGGATTGTCTAGGCGAAAGAATCTTCTAACTGGATCAGACTCCATAACGTCCTGTAGCTCGAAGAGTGTTTTCAGGAAGCTCTCTAACCCTTTCTGCCGTTTCGTAATGAACTGCCTATCAAAATTGTTCCTGAAAACCCTTTTAGGTGGCAAGGTAAGAACAAATCCTGGGAACAGTCTCTTAAGCTTCTTATTAAGAAGCACGAAATCTGAGTACCTACGATATACAACCCAGGTACGTTCGCCATTGTTCACCTCAACTTTGTACAAGGTAAATCGTTCTCTAGGTGCAAACGTTTCTTGACCTCGAATTGCAGATATATATCTAGGTCGGCCGTTTTGGCTTGCAAAAGAAAAGCCACTTCTGCCCCCAAAAGATTGCTCTGATGGTGCAATAGAGGAGTCATCCGATGGCTCATCGCTGCTTCTCTCTGCCATTTTGTATACCATCAAGAGTATCAAACAGGGCCTAGAAATTTACTTTCCTGGTCATGTGATAACGGTTCCACCGCAGCGTATCACGATAGAGGTGAAAGGTCGAGGTGTAGTTTTTGAGGAATTGCTAGCCCCCCTCCCGCTATATTGATAACTCGATCACATATAAGAAAAGATAAAAAAACTACTGTGTTTGCCACTATACTAGGAAGTCCAAATGTGCATCCTGTTTAGGAGCAAATCCTTTTGTAAAGTTTTTATAGTCATTCACATACAATTTCACCTTATATAGTCACTCACATATAATTTCACTGATCAGTGGGATCACTGTCAAATTTAGACCCATGTCTGTGATTTAGGTCTATGATTGTTCAGTGTAGCTTGGTTTACAGTCACAATCCACTCAGGGGCGGATCCAGAGCAAATTTGAAGGTGGGGCAGTTGGTAGTGGGGGCACTACGAGAGTACGCTGTACACAACAATTTCAGATACCTTTTCAGAATAAACAACATAACTTTGAGGTAATCCTTGAAGCAAATTAACCTATCGGTACAAGAACCTTTTTCATCTGATTCTCATTCTTCAAAAGGGGCGCACAATTTCCAAAAAAGGGGCGCAACTGCCCCCTTAAATCCGCCACTGAATCCACTTACTGTCACAGATTTTCAAGCAATTTTTGGTGCGACTATAACCCGAGTCTACTGCAAGTGTATTGTTTATATCAAGATTCCATAACTTTATTATATCTATGACGGCGGGGGTTCCTGAACGACAAAATTTATGTCCAAAAGCCCCTCACTTTTCTAGCTTGTCATAGCGTATTACAACGATTTTTACAGTAAATGCAAAAATGTATAGTGACTTGGCAAACACATTGACTGTGTAGACAGAAACGGGTTCATAGCAACAAGGGTTTTAAATGACTGAAATTTATAATGAATGAAATACTTATAGTTATTTAAAATGTTAGTTTTCTGATCATTCGTTATCAATCCTTGGCAATTCTTTGCATAAGAAGCTTCGTGGACGTCTCTACATTATCTCATTAATAAGCAAGTAACCTATTTCGACCTTCTCCAGACACCATCCAATCTGGCGCTTAAACATTTTAATAATAAAGATTGAATTATTTTTAAGAGAAAATAAAGGAGTTCTACAAAAATTTATGCTGCCACAGTATTAAACTTGCTTTAAGAAAAATATGATGTATGCATATACTTGTTTAGCAACCCGAAATGTAAATTATTCCCCCCCCCCCTCTCAAGTTTCCTATCTTAATGCAATTTCCAAAAATGGTATTAAATACTGCATAATTGAGTCAGAATGAGATAATCTGACTCAGTTGATCCACCCTAGCTTGTGTACTTGAAAGCTAGGGGTGTGGAGCACATGCTACTTCACCCCTTCTGCTTAGATAGGATGATATTCTATCTTTATGGTAAGGACACAGGGTTTCCAGTTTTCAGTGGACGATATCACATGATCTGTGATTGCATCATTGGTTGCAAGATAGGCCTACTTTTGCATTGAGCTGTCGGTTTACCAGAATTATGCTTAAATTGAAGAACTAATATGCGATATTAGTTAATATCGGTACATTTGTCGGAGCGTTCTAGCAATCCTGTACGTACACAGAGTTATTAGGGCTGGTGTCTTAGGCCCTAAACGCAGACCTACCAAGTCACATGCATTTTGCGTGAGACACACGCATTTCGGTCCTTTCTCACGCTCACACGCATCAAAGCAGAATCCTCACGCATTTTGCAACAAACTTCTTGGTTTATTTAAATTTTTCAATTTTATTCCAAATCCTAGCAAAATCCCTCTTGCCTAACAAGGCATGTTAGCATGACAACAGCAACTAGATAATAAGATGACTAGATAACAGCGAAACAGATTTTTCATTTTTGCATACAGAAAAGCCCCTTGTTAAGCGACCTTGCTATAGTTGCTTTATCTTTTAACAACAAAACTCGACTGTTCGAATGGAATATTTGCTGTCAGAATACTGCTCCGCATCGGCTTTGATTTTTACAATGATTTTTACGTCTCTCCATTGATTTTTACATAGAAGTCCACAATAACATCAACTTAAGTTCAACTCCCTACGTTATTGTAAAGCAACGAATAGGTTAGTTTATGTTAAACACCCACCCCCCCCCCACCCCCACCCCATGGAGGCTAATTCAAGGACCTACGGTACATCTGCTTCAAAAAACAACGAAATTTTCAAACATGAAAAATCAAATGGAAGAAACAGATACTAACAGATGTTATTACAGATATCTGTTATGTTATTATAAACATGTATGAAACAGATATATGATGAAAAACAGATACTAAATGGATGAAAGAAATGTTTCAGTTAAATTTTCTTTAGTTGATGATGTTAGGGGAAGGCTTATGAGCCTATAACTAGGGAAAGGCCCTAACTAGGGAAAGGGAGAAAGGATTAGAAAGCGAGAGAGAAAAGATCAAGTTTGTTTCTTTTTGTTTTTGAACAAACACAGGTTGTAAGAGTCTGGGAAACAAGAATGGGGTAGAGCATTGTGGGATTGAGTTCATGCTTTAAGAAGAAAGACTTGGAAAGGGTGAGCACTGGAAGAGTGTTTGGTATCTCAGGGGTCCTGGGATCATATCTCTGATCTCCTGAGAGCTATGGCCATGGTAAAATTTATAAAAAAATGGCGAAATCAGCGACATAGCGCCGATGGGAAAGAGGTTATAGTAATTGATGAGATGAATGGCTTTAGATTGGACTTTGTCAAGGAGGCGAAAGGAAGATTCAAGAGCATCACCCCAAATATGGGAGCAGTACTCCAAAGAACTACATAGATTGTTAAAAATTTTGATGGGGAGATGAATCCACGTGCTCTAACCCAAGTTTTTGAGGGGATTGTTTAGCGATAGGAGAATTGTGACGATACAGAAAGGCCTAGTCGGAAGGTCTTCATCACATTTTACACGTTTATTTCATTGTGAGTAGTAGTAAAAACGTCCAAAATAGGCCTAAATCTAGCTGCGAGGCATGTTTGTTGTCATTTTCTTGAGTTCTGATTGGTCAATGAGGTATGCAGAATTCAGGTCGCTCAGCCAATCAAAGATTTGGAAACTATGCTCGACCACGCCCTTTTCAGCCCATCTACTTTTAAAATGATGCGGGGTGCCTGATTGCAATTTGGCGATAGTTGATTGGTTGTTGTTGTTGTAATTTTATTTCAATTCGATATAAAAACAATATCTAACAATATATACATAAATATACAATGTTAACTAATCAAAATCGAACATAGCTACCAATTAGTACATTAAAGTAATTATAGATGTTAAGTTAAAGATTAATTTGCATTTACTGGCAGAAGCTGACAGGCACTACATTTGCAAATCGGTCCGTCCCATTGTTTTATTAGATTCTTCAAACTTTCCAAATATTCTGCGGATTTCAGATCGTTGGGTAGGCCATTCCAAACTGGAATATACAAAGCTCTGAACAAGAATCTTTTTCTCCTGGAAACCAATAAAAATCTTCTAAGAACATTTAAGTGTGTTGCAGCTTTTTTGCAAAGATTCGAAATATATGGGTCGAAATCAAGTTTGTAATCCAACGTTACTCCTAAGCTACTCAGATTTGGTTTTTTTTGCCATTAATGACTATTTGTTCGAATGCTACAGGGTCAGACTTGTCCCAATTTTTATGGAAAACTCTGGCTAGTTGCCAGGAGGTTGGAAAAATGCCATGTCAATAGGAAAGCTGGAAAAGGTTTGGTGCGAGTTCAGGGGCACAAGTTTTTGAGAACAATTGCTGGTATTCTGTCAGGTCCTGTAGATTTAGAGGTATTTAGTAAGAGGTGAGCTTTGCGAACATTGCTGGTGGAGAACTTAACTGGTGATATTGACAGAGATGAAGGGAGGGGATGGAGGTTGATGACAGGATTGTATTCCAGCGAATAAATGCATAGACCCCACCATTTTGGTAGAAGGAAGAGCAAAGCTCATAACCACGGCATTTGAGATGAGGAGGGATAGTGTCACTATTGTCCGGGTCGAGAGGTTTGATCTTGGTCTCTGTTAGAAAACGTGCAGGGGAGTTTGGTTTGCGGATGATGGTGCACAGAATTAAGGTTGGAAGAAAGTCGCTTTTGGAGAAAGGAGATCGAAAAAGATTTGGAAGTTGCCACATGCTGTTGATTGGTTACTTGAGCTCGAGGCTAAAAACATATTTAAAAGTAAGAATAGAGATGATTGACCTATTACTATGGCAGAAGCAGCAACCAGCCGAGCGCAACGGAGAGGCCCTATGACCCTCCTGTTGCCTCAGATGGACCTCCCAGAGCTGCGAGCTAGTAGTGGCTCCAGTCGCCAATTGATATAACTGGCAGCCCAGGGTTTTTCACAAGCTGATAAGGCAGCGTCCAAAAGCGCTAACAGTGGGCTTGAGCCTCTGTATCATGTGGCGATAGGCCTACAGTGCACCTTTCCCGTCGGTACCCGCAGGAATGGCCAAGAATCGAAATAGCATAACAGCTGCTGCTGCCCCCAACACCAGCGCTTTCGCCAACCACAAGGACCGGCAACTCAACCCTAGTGCTGAAAGCGACAGGGTTACTGAAGGCACTGCTAAGTAGAGGGCTGGCACTACCCCGGGTGATGAGGCAGGCTCACCTACCAACAAATGAAGTCACATATAGTTTATGTAGACTATGTACACCATATATTTTCAATGTTTGAAACTTGCAAGGATGACATTCATCGATATTACTATTGTTTACAATTTGTTGTTAGTTAGCAGTTTAGTAGCTAACATTGTATAACGTTGTAAAAATTTAAAAGTTTCAATTTTGTGCAGCCAAAAAGTTGTGATCTTTGTGTAAACCAACGTTTAATAAAACGAGTAAAAAACCTGAAAAAAAAACAGATTTATATTGAAAAACCTGCAACTGTTTCTTCATGAATTTTTTATATCTTCGTGTTAAAAGCATTCCCTAAAGTTTGCTCTTAAAAGGTAAATAGTTTTAAGAATTGCAAAAATTAACAAAAGGGTGTGATATGAGCTTCAACAATCGCCTTTCCTCTTTAGCATTTTCTGACACTTTGCTTTAACGTTTTCCGACTCTTTGCTTTGGCTGTCTACACATTTTAGACGGATAACCTCGAGGATAAAGTTAACGAGGGTTTTTTAATTGCATCTGCGTACAGGGTCCGTTTTACAGGTGTCCAGGCTGGTTTTATGTACTTTAGAAAAACGAATTGCAAACTTTTACAAGCCTTTTTAGATGTTAGTTTACATTGATTTGATGGCATTAGATAGCGATGTCAAAAGCAAAGTACGATGCAGATTCACAAACAAGCAATATTAAACATCCAAGAAAAAACAGATTCCTATCAGGCCAGACGAAAAGCTAATCCTCGACGAAGTAATTGGAAATGGCAGGTAATTAAAATATTCTATTAAAGGTATGATTTCTGGAATTCTGTTTGTGTTCTAAAATAAGCTTTGATTTTATGAAATGTCTCTGCAACTGACGCTGCCAGGATTCAGGTTGTTGCGGTAAAAGTTTTATTTTTTTGCATTTGGCTATTCGCAACACAAAGCAATGACTTTTCAACGCAACAATAATTCAAATTGCCATTTTTTTCATACAGTTATAACAATCTCTTTGATTTAAGGATTTGGCGTAAAGTTTCCTCGTTGGAGGCTGATGTCATGCAATTAAGAGGCTGACTTCATGCAAGCAATAATTTCATCTGTCTTATACTTTATTTTAGGGCTTGTCTCCAAAAAAGCTGCGATATGACTGATTTCAGCAGGACAGAAAATATTGTGTTAACCTTTGTTTTTTCGGCCATAACCGTTGTTGGAGCGTGTGGAAACTTCATTGTACTAACATCAATATGTTGTCGCAAATCAGCACGTAAGATTCAAGGTAACATTTTCATCGTCAGTCTTGCGTTAGCAGATTTTCTTTCTTGCACACTTTGTGGCCCATATTACATACGAAGTTTTCATGTTAGTGAGTTCTTTAAAAGCAAGTCGACGCAGTCTTGGTTGTGCTCTGCCATTTTAGTCGTGGTCTATCTACTATCCATAGAGTCCATTCTCTCACTGACACTGATGTCCTTGGATCGCTTCTTTGCTGTCAGACTGCCGTTTTGGTACCAAAAGACAGTTACTAGGAAAATCTGTATAATCTTCATGTTAGGCAGTTGGGTATATTCATTTGCCGCTGTTTTCCCTGCAGTCGTTACTTCGAGCTGGATATCGTACGAAAATCGGCCTGGCTCACCGTGTGGTTTTCAGTGGACTAAAGCAAATAGCTTTTACATTGGTCTAGCAATATTGTTGAGTTTCGTGCTACCGACAATAATAGTATCTTTAACAAATAGCTATGTGTTTAAGACTGCACGTGACCAGAACCGAAAAGTCAAAGCAGTTAGGAAAGTAAATGAAAAATTGGAAGATATATCTGCTAAACCGGTGGGTAGACATTCTCATGGAAGGCTCCGAGAAACATCAAATAATCATCGAAAGACATTGGGAAGCGATTCAGAGTTAAGAAATAGCGCATGTATTGGTGGCAACGATCTTATGCTCTCTCCCAACGATGGTAGTTGTATTTGCTGTTTTGGTCAAGATAGCAGATCTAAAAAGCCGGTTCGTGATGACATAAACTTGGATACTGCCAGTTCCAGTATATCATTCAAACCTCGATATCAGCTCCCAGGTAGGAGTTCACAAGAGAGGCGGTTTGTGGTTTCTAAGCCTCCGTCAAGTAACAGACAAGATCATCAACATATCAGCATTCAAGTCGTAAGCACAAGAAACCTTTCACTCAATAACATCAATGATTTTAAGTCTTCAATCGAGGATAGTGTACACAGGGACGGCAAATCTCTAAATTTTCGGCTCCAATCTCATACCTTCTCTTTGTCAGAAAACAACTTACAAGAGCTTTGTAAAGGGGCACAAGAATCGACACGGGGGAAACATATGAGGATCCAAAGACAATGTTATGAGATTAAGAGAAGTACTTCGGCTAGAACAGAAATGAGACTTGCCTTTTCTACTCTGTCGATCGCGCTATGTTTTTTAGTTACCTGGTTTCCCTTTGTGATACCTAGAGTGTTGAGATCAACACTTGGATTCCACGTGTCGGACAAGGTGCTTAACGGTTTTAACGTATTTGCGTTGATGAGCTCGCTTTGCAACCCATACATTATTTTATTCTCCAGACGGAACATTTTCATAGGCTTCAAAAGCATTTTGAGGAAGATGAAGGAGACACTTTTGCAACGATAAAGCTATACACCAACATTAACACAAATATACTTCACACATATGTATAATCAGTTGCATTCAATATCTTTACTTCCGACGGACAATTCCCAATAACGCACACCTCAAATAACAGGCAGTCCTTATTCAAACAATCAAGATCTTTCTCAAAATTGACTTGCCTTGATTCCAGATTCCAAATTGACTTTTCTTATTTCCTTCTCAACCAGATCGACACGAGAAATTATGGCCTTTTGATTTTGTAGAATTGATTCTTGGCCCACCTTCAAGCATTGTAGAACTTCATGAATGGCAGAAGGTACACATCCTTATAACGGACCCTGCCCAATAGCCGACTTCTTCTAAGCATTGAAAAATAATTCTGTCTCAAAATTTTTGCCTGCAATCGAGCCATATAGAAGCAGCAGATACAATGATATCATTGAGCAGATACCTCTCAACAGTGGGCAGAAATTTTAGTCCCGCACACATTGAGGTTTCACTGGAGGCCATCTATACCTTTACTCTTTCACGTGCATGAACCGAGGACTTTCCGAAAACCAAGAGCATCTGGGAATGTCAATGACAAGAAATAAAGCAGTTGTTTAGAGTGAAATGAATTAGCAAAATATTTTGTTAATGTGAAGGAGCGGATCAAAGAGACACTTAAGGACAGGGGCTGCCCCGTGAACATCAAAGCGGAAAGACTAAAAGAAAAAAATTATGCTATTACTCTCAACTAGCTCCAATTTGCATGGACCATGGCCTCAAGATTTGGTTTGCAGAAAGACGAATCAGAACAGAGAAAGTCAAACAAAATATCGATAAAAGACGATACTTCTAGATATCGTTGTCAGAATATTTACATTTCAAGTTGTGAACAACTTGAACATCCTTAGAGACATCTAACTATAATATCTAGATTATTTTGTACATTTTTTTCCAACAATATATACAAGAACGAATAGTTCAATATTTAGTAACAAAGAATTTTTCAGTACGCATGGAGAAGCATCCCCGTCAAATCTCCGCTCAGTACTTTCGTCTGGGAATTTTACTCTTTGAATAATTTAAATTGGATAGTTTCACGTGTCTTATATATATATGTAGATAGATTATCTACTTCCTTGAAAAGCATCCACCAAAGTAAACTTTTACGTGAATTTTAAGGTGCCCTTCAGCTGAAAAATAAATCGATATTTGTAGACCACATGAAAAAGTGATCTTTCGAAAAGATAGCGAACTTAAGTTCTTTTGATGCTTTTAGAATCTCATCGCTTTAATGTCATGTTTAGAATCTCATCTCATCACTTCTGCTTCTAGCTGACTTGTCTTTTTATTCCTTGTTTCATTATATGTATACTGGTTGTAAAATTATACCCTTCTTTAAAGAATCGTTACTGTTTCACATTAGACACACCAAGGCATGTCTTTTGTCTTTTCTGTCCGATAAAAGATTAGTAATTTTTATGCCATGATACGCCTCTGAGCAAATGCCAGAATCCTAGTGGATAGAAATGAAGCCAAAGCCATTTTTCATACAGCAACATTTGTTTCGCCCACTTATGTCCTAGCAGATCTGAAAAACCTTAATTTTTCTTTCAATATGCTCTGAAAGTCCCTTCTCGTTCCTAAGACAATGAGTGGGTTGCAAGCAGAATTGATTATTGTTAAGGATGATGTCCAGATAACAGTATTCCATGAAAAGAGCCTTCTGTTCAGAACGAAAGTTACTCTTGATAATGCAAATGGAAGCCAAGTCACAGCAAAGACCAGTACTATTACCAGCGTCGAAAATGCAATAATGATGTCATGGAGACTTATACGTTCTGTTTTTGCTCTTCTGCTACTTTTCCCGGCTGCGCTTTCTATAACTGCACTGTTTTTAGCCATTATCATCTCTTCTGTGTGAATGGAATAGGCCGGTTTGTCCTCGTCTACAGTGAACAGATTCGCGGGCCTTATACACCTTTCTCCAGTTTGCAATTCACACATATTGTTGTTGCATTTAACCTTTGACCCCTTACATCCACCATGACAGTCAGAAATAGCCGTAGATGTATGGGTCTTTTGAAATGGGCAACTGTCTGTATCCGCTGGCGTAGGCTCGTCTGAATCTGCTTCATTCATGCCAAAGACCAAAGATTCTTTCTTTATGCCGACTCTTAGACGGGTATTCTCGGCTATTATTTGTTTTCTTTGTTTTCTTGCTACATTGAACACCACAACATTGCTTGCAACTAAAACTAGTAAAGGTATAACGAAGTTAAGAACAATATAGGGGATCAAATATCCCAACTTGCCATCCCAAACGAACCCACACGGCGCTCCAGGTTGTCCGTCGTAGTTGGTCCAGTTTGGAACAATTAGCATTGGAAGATTAGTAGCCAGTGACTGCAGCAAAACAAGACAGTTTGCAATAACAACCTTCCACCCTTCAACAAACTTTTTGTACAAGAATGGGCGCATAATCGCGAAATAGCGATCGGCAGACATAAGTGCAAGCGACAAGATGCGATTGATTCCGATGGCGTAAACAAAGAACGCGCCAAACTGACAAGGCAGGCTGTATTTCTGTCGTAGCGATTCTTTGAATGCAGGTAAAAAAAGGCTTATCATAAAATATGGAACGATGATTACCGACCCGAGAAGATCAGTCATTGCTAAAAATATCAGGTAGATATATGAAATATTTCGCCATTGCTTTCTGTTTTTCAAAGCAGCATATAACACGGCTATGTTCCCAAGAAGACCAATTGTCCCAAATAGGGCGTAGTATATGCCCAGAGCGATTTTGTATCCTGTCTGCATAACCGCTCGATAGTTCCTGAAAAAACAAGAATATGTTTTGGATATGACAGTGTAATAGATTAATATAATAGAATTGATTGTAAAATAAATTAGTTTTAGTGAGCCATTCTTATCGAGACATTTTTATCGAGACATTCCTCCTGGTTCACTCAAATTATGATATTTAAAATCTATCAGAATTGATCATTTGGATACTAATCCTATCAAAAATATGGCGTTTCGAATTACCCTCTTCACCTTACTTTTTAAGTGACGCAAAGTTAATTTGATTCTAGAATTCGATCTTTCTGAGCTAGTGGGAGTTCGTGCACAGTGAGTGTACTTGAAGAAATTCTGACAAGGTGGCTAGACTGAAAGTTTCGTTTTTCTTATTTTCGCGTTTATTTTTTGGCATTAAATTTCGATTATATAACTCGAAGTTAAATTGTCTCATTTACAATTCATTCTTATTTTCACTTTCATAGACTTAGTTTCGTTTTGTATTTGAAATAAACCATTACTTTATACTTGTTTTAAGATTAATGCTTTCGTTTAATTTTGTTGTAAAAGGTTGGTTTGAAAACACATTATACTTAACTTATCTTGCGCAAATAATTCAATAAAATTCAAGAAAAAGAAAACAGCGAAGACAAAACAACATAAACAGAAGCAAACTTGATGTTTTACTCTTTTTATTTACCGTGTTCTATGATGCATTTTAGGTGAGCTTAGACAAATTCATCCGAAAAGTTAATGAATAGTTTTCTCAAAGCGAATTCAAAAATTCTTAAGCAAGCTTGGCTGTCTCTTATTTACAAAATCACTGATAGTTGTTCTGTTCTCACAAGATACTTGAAGGTTGACCAGCCAAGATTCTGAATAAGCGTAAAACCAGAAGCATTGTATGGACTGCTTTCTATTATCCGCACAAGTCTATTTCGAACGTATAATGTTGATACATTCGCTACAGCAGTCACAAACGGGCCATGCGGCGGTCGTTTGTTCAGTTGCGCTTTGCCGCACAGTTGACATTCCTGTCCACCATGTATTTAAGTGGAGGTCGACCTTTTATCGTGTTATTATACCTAAATTTGCCTTTTTTCATTTGCATAGCTAAAAAAAGCTAATTAAGGCCAACTAAACTAAAATAGAAATACAATTTACATTGAAGATACAATTTACAATTGAGAAAAATAAAGTAAATTAATCTATAAGCCCTAAATCTTTAATAAAAACTTTGCACAATCTGCAATGAAAGTCATTGAAAGTCATGACATGAAGAAAATTATCTCTATCAATCGATCGTACAGTCTATATATGTCATAAAATGCGCACGTTTATGACGTACGCAGCCCTACGTACAATCCATTAATAATGATTTGCTAAAGCAAGAGCAGCGGGTCTCCAAAAATAACTGGTACTTTTCATGAAAATCAAACATTTGCTTGCCGTGCAATGTAAACCAACGCATCCTAACCAGGATTAACATGTGGTAGAATAACCTTATAACTGGTGATAACACCGGCTGTGATTAAGAAGAAGCAAAAAGGCTACGTATGCATGACGATTTGTTATCTTAGATGAGAAGGACATTGTTTAACGATGGTTATATAATTATAGCCCTCTAAGCAAAGATCAATGGAAAGCAGCACAGCCACTGGGCATGAAAAATCTAAATTAGCTGCAAACAGAAATAGATTTTATCCATTAAAAAATTTGCATGTGTTAAACAAAGCCTGAACTTAACTGTGACTGCATTCGTAAAGGACTTCGTAATCACCCGTCAAAAATTTTTGAAACAAGCTAGATTATACCTAATTGAAGCCTATTTTACATGATATAAGAAAGATAAGCATAACACGTAACATAATATAAAACCGAATATATAAAAGTATTTTGCGTTCTTTCATTCATTCTACAAACAAACTTTCATTCTATTATTGACTTTGTGTTGAGAGTGATATGAGCACGGTTAATACGGCAAGCAAAATTTTTATTCAGGCATTCAATTAATTCGTCTTTATCAACGTCATGATTTGTAATAAATCATGATTTGTGTGTAGACAGAAATAGTGAGATAGCAGCGCGACAGATTAGTGATCGCAAGTTTGGGAGAATTAATTTGCCAATCCAACACGCCATTGTTTCTCTCAGGTAACTTTCAATCCGCACCTGCATTTTGGTCTATGTTTACGTTTTATTCAAAACCCAGTCCTCTATGTCCAAAGCCGAGAAGTAGCGATCGATGAATGCTTAATCATAATTTGCTATATTCTCGCTTTTTCATGCAAGACCCTCGGTGTTTTTTGTTGTTGTGGTTTTTCTAATCAAAACACACGGTAGGGACAAGATCGTAAGGTCGTTAAGGGAAAGGATATTCAGCCGCCAAATGAGCAACCCTTGGCATACATATAAACTTAATGGATTCAGCCAAAAGAATGTTTAAACAGAATATGAGTGACGCCATAGTCTTTGCCAACAGAACGTTGCTAAGCAAATCATAAGGATGTCTCATGACATCTCTTTACGTAGATGATTCAATTGAGATGAGCTGCCCTAGCAAAGAATCGTCAACATACATGGCATAATATGCTTTTGAGTTATCGTAATTGTATTGTCAAGCTACTTTTGGGATCAAATTGTTGAAATACTTTTGGGTTTAATGCCATACAGTAAAAGTCTGTTGTCAAAATTTTATATTCCAAATCAAATCAGCAGAATATCTTGAGAGTCGACAAAAGTTGTTTAAGTCTACAAATATTTACCCTTGAAACAGTTAGTAACGAAAAACATTGCTATTGAAGTAGTTGTTTTTGTAAAATAAAAAAGGTTTTGTAAAACTGTTGATATGAAATCCATCCGAAACGCAAAAACAGAATAATTTTCCATGTAGCGGGAGACCAGTAATCAAACTATTCAAGTATAAAGTTTTAATGTATACAGCAATAAAAGGTTCACGTGCTCCCTCAAAACTATAGTACAAACCTACCTCAAGCCTCAATTTTGCAGATCGCTCCTGTACTGATTCAAGTCGGAATTATGGATAAAACATTCATTTAATTCCAATTCAAAACATCGTACCATGTAAAACTTTCACTACAGTAAACTTCTGGCCCCTTTCAGGTCTCAGCACTTCCTATTTGGCTTGAATCGAAAATTGTTCTCAGTTTACAAAAAGAATTTATTCTAAAATATTTTATTGCTTTAGTAAAGAAATATTACTCACAACAGGTGGTATTTACTAGCAATGGTCGTTTGCGATGCATTTAAAAAATTCTTACCTTCGCGCAATAGAGTTCCTTTTGGTTGATTATACTGTCATCTGCAGGTGTGTTTGTCATGGAGATGGCGGCTCCTATGAATTCCGTTTGCTCGACTCTTAAGTGCAGTAAATGTTTAACCCTCCACCTTTTATAGTGCGGCAGAGGAACGTTAAATCTGATAATTTATAAGCTCAGTACATAGATCTTAACTATTCAAGTGGCAAAAATATTATGCGAGCATCTAGCAGCTGTTGACGGTAATGAAAGCTCTATTGGGGACCTATCGAGTTTATAAACACGTTCCAAAACATGTGTTCTAAAGCGGCAAGTCTACTTTAATTTGATAAAACATTTACTTTAACCTTGATGACATGTTATTTTGATGGAAAAAGCTGGTAACTCAAAGAAGGTAGAAACTAAGTTAAGATTCATAGATTCTATTTAGAATTTGCTTATGTTCTGTTTTTTACTCAATTATCGATCTATTTACCAAATTTCCCTTGGAACTAGTGGAGGACGCAGCTCTCTCTCCTACCACCATCTCTACTGCTTACGTCTGTTCTGTATCAAGAAAAATACAATCCTTCGTTGGAGAAATTGAACGTTGCTTTCGGACTTCCTAAGTGCAAGTATGTTTGTAAGATCTACACAATTACGATCTTTAAATGAGAAGACAGCATAATTAGTAAACATATAAGTGAAATGTCGTCAAACTTTGAACGTTTATTTGTCTGAGCAAAAGAGACTGCAAAGGAAGAATATGCTTAAGTGTTCAGCAAATAGAAATCAACGCTTGCTTGAACAGCTTTACAGAATCAGCTCCATAAATGATTAGTGAGTATAGTATCCCACTCTTTTGCATGAGAGAATCTTCAAGACCTCAAACTATTTTTTTAAATATGCAACATATTCTTCTGTATTTGCAGCCAGGGGTGCCTCTCCTGCCCTCTTTCAGGAGGGGCAGAGGGGGCAAGCGGTGCCCTGAAATATTTACTCCAAACAAAAGATTATAAAATCTTGTAGATAATTCATGACTAGTTAAGCCACTCTCATTATTTAATTTCCATAGAAATTCAAAAAATAGAAAAGAGTTCACCCTTTTTGATGTCGGTCATTGGTAACGGAAAATTATTTTCCAGAAGGAGAAGATGATAAAAAAATTCAAAAACCAACAGTTTCTTATAAGATTCTGACTATTTTGCCCCTTTGTCCCCTTCACTATTTACGGTCTTCTGGGCCTCCAACGAACTTTTTTGCAATATCTGGGGGGCATGCCCCCATGTTCCAACCTTCGTCGGAGCCGATGTACTTGACCTGCATTGTATTTTAGGCAAAATAAAATATATGAATTGTTACTCGGGAACAAACAAGGGACCAGGGACCATAGAGATGCCTGGGACCCATTATATGTCTTGTAGACACGTGACTGCTTTTAGTGTTGTGCAAAACGAGGCAAAAACAGGGTAGCCAGAAGTTGACAATAAAACAAGGACGCTCATTGAGGTAAGCAAAATTTTGACTGCAACTTAAAATATATAAGAATGAATATAAAGATAGCTGTGACGAACTCTTAATTGATTTAGTAAAATTTATCTTACCAACTCTGTTAGTGACAGTTTTTGAGCTTAGAAACATTTTAATTTGCCACAAGGTCAAGGTTTAAATTCATAATGTTATGGATAATGGAAAACAAAAACCTGACCGTTACAATACAAGAATTATTTAAATATAAGCACAATGCAATTAATTTCGCCAATAGTGTTTTCAAGGAACCTTCTTTTCAAATCGCTACACAGAATGCCATCTCAAAGCTTTGTGAAAGTTAACTAAAGCATGTATGTTTGACCTAAGCACCTGCAGCATTTTGGCAGTAAGAGGCAAGTGCGCCACCTCTTCAGTTTCAGGGGCAGTATGTGCCCTTACAAAATGCAAAGGAAACAGGCACATCTGATAGAGTTTTGATGTACTATTCACAAGTTTGTCCCCCTGTCCTTTTCTTATACAGGCATCCTTGGTTTAAACAATCTTCCTGTTAATTAATCATGCAACTACAGGCGTATAAATAATGAGGTTTGTTACATAGAGAGAAAGGACAAAGACACTGCTTGACTATCTTCTGATGCTAGGTAGAAAAAATAAAAAGTCATAACATCTTCATGTCACCTCCTTAAGTCAAACAGGGTGTAACTCATCTCCCAGACAAGCTCATTCCTTTTACCAATATCAAATTTCACAAACTGTGATGCATGCAAACCTTATTGGGATGCAATATATTGTTTCCGTTCAACTTTGATGGTTAGTTTTATATACAGTTGCAATGTTGGCTTGCAGTATCAAACTGACCCCACTGTCCATGTGTTTGCCTAAAGTTGCAGACTGGTTGTTAAATAGAGTCAAAAGTCTGAAATTATTTCTACTAGCTTCTGTCTTCCAAATGGTAAATGCCTGACTTCTCAAAATATGGCATTAAGATATCAGAAATTTGCTTGTCTTTTGATTAAAACCTGTACGAGAGAGTTTCGGTGTTAATCGAGTTTGTATTTATCTAGGTATGATATGGACTCTGATCTTTTATTTTGAATTTGTTGATGGCAATAGATGTTGATAATGTTTTCTTCAAGTGAGCTTTCTTAAGCATAAGTAAAAACATGTTTTATTGTCAAATTCAATACTGTAAAAGAAAGTATTTGTTTTCATTTCAAAAATTTTGATGCAGGTAAGAAATTTCTTTTGTCTAGTACCTTTTTTCATTTTTGGTTTAGGTTAGAAAGATGGAAAGTATTAATGATGATGAAAATGTACAGCTTATGGGAGGCTTGCGGCACAGAAAGCAATTATGGAAAGCTCGTATATTTTTGTTGTTTGCCATGATGATCCTATTTGGCATTGCATTTGTTGCTGGATTTTTTCTTGAAAGAAGCATTAAGACACGGAATGATAGTTCAAAGGAGTCTGGTACTGGAAGTGATTATGCAAAGTTTCATGATATGGTAAAAAATGAAATGGGTGCATCAAATATCAAAGAAAATTTAATGTGAGTACAATAGTATGTTATTTTACTGATAGTCTCCCAGAGGCTTTTCATGTAAAGTGGATAGCTTTTGCGTTTTATTTTTTATCACTATGCAAGGAAGGTGGTGGTTGAATTGTGCATAAAATATTTGCTGTCTTCACAATAAAACATTTATTCTGCTAATCTTGTAAATCATCATTTCTAGGAATTTTACATCAGTTCAACATATTGCGGGATCAGATGATGATGCTTATCAAGCAAAACAATTCATCTTTAAAAAATGGGCAGAGTATCTGGGGAAAGAGAATGTAGAATTGAAAAAATATAATGTCCTTTTATCATATCCTGAAAAGCCAGGGAAAATTTCAATTGTGGATGGGCTATCTGGAAATTTGAGTTTTACCACACATGCAAATGAAAGTAGACTGTGGAAAGATGAATTTGTGAAAAATGTAGCTGTTCCATTTAATGCATACGCTGCAGCCAAGCATGTTGAGGTAGAGTACAATATATTATCTAAGAGCTCCAAATACAAATGTTATCTTTGAACGTCAGTGCTTTTCAAAATGTTTGCTTACTTCGAAGCTATTTTCAACTTTTGTACCACAAAAAATTGTTTGGAAATATTTTCTTCTAAGATATCAAATAATGATCAATAAAGCATATGTTAAAGGTGGTCATAAAACTTTTATTTAATTCTTTTGCAGAATTACCCAGCATAGCTTCAAACACTAGGTCCTCTTTATTATTTGTAGATTTTTTATACTTTGGGGTATTATAATTTGTAAGAGCTGAAATGTGATATGAAAAGCCAAATGTGAGCTTTTAATTGGAAAAGAGATTGTTTAATTAGATATGTGATCCTCTACTTTGTTGTTGCAAAAATGTTTAATTCTACAGGAATGCAAAACTGAGCTACCTGATAAGTTTGTATTGAAGATGGGTGCATTTTTAATTATATTCTATCTTTTGTTTTGAAATCTACTATTAGACTATAGCTTCACCCTTGCATTTACAGGGTAAACTTGTCTATATCAATTATGGAACTGCAAAAGATTTTGAGTATTTGAAGAAACTCAACATCAGCTGTAAGGGGAGAATATTGATTGCAAGGTATGGGAAGAATTTTAGGGCTAACAAGGTAAGTAAAGGTAATTTCTCTTGGAGTTATAGAGGGAAATTTGGGCTACAAGGAGCATATATTATTCTATCTGTAGTCTAATTTGTATTGAACATTTGATTTTGGTAGAAAAAGCTTTAAAGTACATCTCCTTTCTCTTTCGATTTTTAGAAAGTAAAGTATTTGAAATCAAAGTTATGTACCCTTTAAATATAAAAATGTAATAAGAGGGTTAATTTTTCATAAAACCTTACTTGATCTCATCTATTCTTCCTTTATTCAGGTCGCATTAGGTGAAGCTGCTGGTGCGATTGGGATGATACTGTATACAGATCCAGCAGATTATGCATCAGGTACTTCATCGTATCCCAAATCATGGTGGATGCCACCTGATGGGGTGCAACGAGGAACTGTGCAACTGGGAGATGGGGACCCATTAACCCCTGGCTACCCATCCACAGGTGAGTGTAAATTAAGAGCAGGGGCATAACTTGGCCAATTGTTTTGGGGGGGTGAAAAGGGTTTCTGCCCTGCAAAACTGAGTGGTGCCCTGCAGACATTGTAGCAACGGTTTGTCTATAGGTTACTAGTGAAAGCTTTACCAGTGTACACTGGTCTTTACCAAGGATAAACTTCTAAGCAATAAAACAAACTTGAAACTTCATTGCCTATGAAATTTCTATTTCTCTACGTGAGCGTAAATTGTTTTTTATATTCACTTCATTTAATGTTGGTTTGCAAAATTAAGCTAATAAACAGCTAATTGGGGGGTTACATCATGTAGACAGCGTAACGATATTTAACCCAGTGGGGCTAAGAGTCGAGTTTAGTGAGGTAGGAGGACCCACCATGGTTGGGTCCGACGTGAAGAAATTTTTTGAAATTATACCTTGTAAAAAGGGCTAAAAAGCATTTTTCAGACAAAAATTTAGCAAAAATACTATTGTGCTAAATAAACTGATTGTTTATTGAAAACATTATTGTTTATTGGGAAAAATAGGGAGGGGAATGTCATGCTAAAACTCTAGTGTTAGACGTTGGGGAAGAAAAGAAACGGCAACCTTTCGTTTTAGATACGTAGTTGTGAATGACAGAGGAAGATGTTTCCTTTCATACATCTCCTGATTGATTTATGAAACATATGCATCAATCATTGCATCCATTGGCTATGACTTTCTGTAATGAAATGCTTCAAATAACGGAGCTTTTCTTACATACCTGTTCCGTTCTCTAAAATGCAATGTCAGGAAGGGAGGTTCATAACAAATACGATATTTCCATTTCAAAATTCCTAAACGGCTCTTTACAAACTTCAGAGGTGTCATTTCTGCGTGGCAATAAAGCTCTTCTTGGCGCCCTGCGAAATCTTCGATTGCCCTGCGAAATCGACTATTTTTTGGATTGGGGGGGGGGGGGGGGGGGGTGTCACACCCCCCCCCCCCCCCCACACCCCCCCGGTAGTTTCGCCCCTGATTAAGAGATTGTTACAGGTTAAGGTCTAGGATGATGATTTAACATAGCAAAACTTTCATTTTGTTAAATGATATGTATATCCATCTGATCTTGATCTCTAGAAAACCCTGTTTTGCCACATGCAACGTCATTTTGTCTCAGAGTAAGAAGTGCCAGTGGACAGTGGCAATGTGTGAACAATGTTATGCATGTTTGACTGTGCACTTATCTTGACAACTGTGCTTTTCTTTGGCTTTTACTCTACATATAGAGCCTATACTAGCCGATATAGCAATTAAACTATGCTGGTCAATGATATAAAGGACTATTTTATGCTTAGCATGGCTGTAGAATGAGCTGTAGAAAACACATCATGATTAATTTGGTCTTATCCTTGACTCATTGAGGTCTAAAAAGTTCATGTAAATGTTATCCTTCCTTCTCCAATTTACTCAGCCATTCAAAAACCTTGACTTATTGATATTGTGAAAAGAGAGGGCTCCATGTATCAAAGCTAATAATAATCAATTCACTTATTACCATGACAATTTATGTACTTATATACGGGAAAAAAACAAAGTTTTGCCCCATTTATTTACACCTATATTCATGACAACTGTCTTCCAATGCTTGTTATTCAGTTTAGTTGATGTCGCTTTGCTAGAGGCATTTGTCACCTCTTTCTTAAGGTTTGCTACAATTTTTCGGTCAGGCATGAATAGCTCCAATTTTGTTGTGTTGTTCCTCGTTATTCTTGAAAATGACGATATACTTTGATGGTGAAATGTTTGTTGTCTCCTCATTGTTTGATTATGATTTTTTCTACCACAGATCATGCTTTTAGAATAAATGAAAGTGATGCAATTTTGCCTAGGATCCCAGTTCAGCCGATTTCTTATCAAGATGCATTGCCCTTTATAAGGTATCTTTTGAAGAAACATTGATATAATATCGCTGTTACTTATTGCGCAAAATGATCTCCGAAGCCACACAGATTCTAGAAGTTCTAGGTTAACGTGAATATAGATTGAAAAATTTCTTGATCTAAATATCGAATTTCAAAAATGTAGAACAGTTAAGAGCTGGCTTGTGAAAATGAATGATTAATTGATAGAATTGATGAAACCATTACCTATTTTTTTTTCTTAAAATTTATTCAGTTGACCATGCAACATGCTTGGTTCAGCATCTAAATTTTTTTCATTGCCTATGCTCTGTTTTAACATGGTGTTTAGCTATAATCGTATAGTATATTGAATTTGATCTGTCATTCAAGTTGCAATGTACAAGGCCACCATTCCGTGGGATGCGGGGTATTTTGGAAATCTAATAACCAAAATGTTTGTATAATCTAAACAATCTCATTGCATTTTAAATTGCTACACTCGTTTTAATCCTGAATAATTTTGAATTTTATCCATCTCCAAAGCTGCTTTCAGAGACCATTTTTGTTTTAGCCTTCTGGATGGTATCAACATTCCAGAAGATTGGACGGACTGGAGTGGGGGTTTGGAAACAAAATATAGAATAACAATGAGTGAAAATAATACAAGGTACAGATTGAAATAAACTGATTAAGAATTTTTCTGGTTTGGTGTTATTTCCTTTAATTTAAAATGCAGTTACCATATTTTTTACAGATGTGTTGACGTAGTGACGATGTGGTCGCAATAATAAGTGTTATTATCGAATCGAGACGACCATAACTTTCTGTCTTGTTTTGAGTGTAGTAACCTAGTTTAATGGTTATCTGGAAGAAAGGTTTTACATGGGGCAGGATTTAGGCCCACCAGCAGCTCAGGGATAATGAAGTATGTACCAGTATAGGCGGCAATTTTTAGGTGGAATTTGAGACTTTAATCTTACACTGATTGCACAAAACACTTTTATCATAGAGTTGTCCGTTTAGAAGTAAACACAAAGAGAGAAAGGCGTGACATATACAATGTTATTGCAACTGTAAAAGGGAGTGTGGAGCCAGGTAACATATGATTCGATCACTTCCACGTGTTATCTACTTTCATACCTTTGGCCTTTAATGATTCTCTTTTACTATGTGATAATGTTGAAGACTTCATTTTGAAATACATTATTTGTTTCTTAGATCGAATAGTTGTTCTGGGCAATCATCACGATGCGTGGGTGATGGGAGCAGTAGATCCGTCAAGTGGTTCTTCTACTTTAATGGAAATAATACGTGCTGTCGGAGTAGCTGTGAAGAAAGGTTAGATTATGGTGGTGTAAAGTCTAAAAGAATCGTTTTGATTTATTGTATCAAGTTAAGACACGAGATGCCGTAGCCAGAGGGGCACTGGGTAGGGACATCCCCTTTCAGAATAAAGATTATGTTGTTTGTGTAGTGACAGGGTACTAAAAATTGTATATCCCTCCTCATCTCAAGTAGCCAAAACTTTGAAAACCTTTCTGAAAATAACAATGAGACAAGGCATGTTGCCGGTGTAATTCTATGTACTTTTTCTCAACAACCTTTCTCATATTCCTCACTTTTTCTGGACTCTGTGTAGCGATATGTGTTAGTATTGAAACTGTCCGCGAAACAGAAAAATGTGCTTTTCTTGCTGAGGAGACGACCCTCTCCTCGCTCTTTTCTTCACCGCCCGTTTCTCCACGACCCTTCCTTCCATCGCCCTTTCCTTTCCTCGTCTCTTCTCTCCTCGACCCTTCCTCTCCTCGACCCAACCTCTGCTCCACCCTTCCTTTTCTCGACATTTCCTTTCCCAGACCCTTCCTTCCATCGCCCTTCCTCTCCTAGGCCCTTTCTTTCATCGCCCTTTCCTCTCCTCACCCTTTCCTCCCCTCTCCTCGACCCTACCTCTCCCTAACCCTTCCTCTTCTTGCCCCCTCACCATTCGATCCCTCCTCTCCTCAACCCTTCCTTTCATCGCCCTTCCTCTCCTTGCCCCTTTTTCATCGCCCGTTCCTCTCCTAGCCCCTTTCTCTCCTCGCCCCTTCCTTATCTCCTCCCTACCTCTCCTTGACCTTTACTCTCCTCGACCTTCCTTCCCTCACCATGCCTCTCCTCGCCCCTTTCTTCCATCGCCCTTCCTCTCCTCGCCCCTTTCTTTCATCGCCCTTTCCTCTCCTAGCCCTTTTCTCTTCTCACCCCTTTCTCTCCTCGCCCCTTCCTTATCTCCTCCCTACCTCTCCTTGACCTTTACTCTCCTCAACCTTCCTTCCCTCACCATTCCTCTCCTCGCCCCTTCCTATCATCGTCCTTCCTCTCCTCGCCCCTTTCTTTCATCGCCCTTTCCTCTCCTAGCCCTTTTCTCTCCTCACCCCTTTCTCTCCTCGCCCCTTCCTTATCTCCTCCCTACCTCTCCTTGACCTTTACTCTCCTCGCCCCTTCTTTCCATCACCATTCCTCTCCTCGCCCTTTCCTTCCATCACCATTCCTCTCCTCGCCCCTTCCTTCCATCGCCCTTCCTCTCCTCGCCCCTTCCTTCCATCGCCCTTCCTCTCCTCGCCCCTTCCTTCCATCACCATTCCTCTCCTCGCCCCTTCCTTCCATCGCCCTTCCTCTCCTCGCCCCTTCCTTCCATCGTCCTCCCTCTCCTCGCCCCTTTCTTTCATCGCCCTTTCCTCTCCTAGCCCTTTTCTCTCCTCACCCCTTTCTCTCCTCGCCCCTTCCTTATCTCCTCCCTACCTCTCCTTGACCTTTACTCTCCTCGACCTTCCTTCCCTCACCATGCCTCTCCTCGCCCCTTCCTTCCATCGCCCTTCCTCTCCTCGCCCCTTCCTTCCATCGCCCTTCCTCTCCTCGTCCCTTTCTTTCATCGCCCTTTCCTCTCCTAGCCCTTTTCTCTTCTCACCCCTTTCTCTCCTCGCCCCTTCCTTATCTCCTCCCTACCTCTCCTTGACCTTTCCTCTCATCACCCCTTCTACTCCCCTCTCAAGGAAATTCTAGCTGTAGACTCGTAATTGCCTTTTTTTGCTAGATTTTTTTCTAATTAATGTTAGGCTAGTTTACTATATTACAGTGGAATCCAGATGTAACGAACTTTGAAGGGAACCAGAAAATAGTTCGTTGTATCGAGAGTTTGTTAAATCGAGAGGTAACGTTTTTTTGGGTCCTTTCGCAGTTCACGCCTAAAAAACCTGCGGTGGGCTTGTTTAAGCTATCTCCGACCTCTGTGCACATTTAACTCCAAAAAACCAATCTGAATTCAAATAATACAGCTGAATGGTCATTGAAAATGAAAAACTTAATGTTCCTTTTATAATTTTGAACTAAAAGATTGGCAAAGTTGGTATCACTTTGCTCCTAGTTGGTGCCTAAATGATGTCTTCGATTACTCCACATACTTATTTGTATTCTTCTGTTTCTCCATCTGGGTCTCTCAATAAATTTTTGTCGTCGCTCATTGCCAATGTCTCATATGTAAGAAGGTATTCGTTACTGTCAATATACTCATTCGCAGTAATTTCTGACGCAATCAAACCTTTCTCTCGTGCACTGAGTCTATCAGCAAGTGCTTGAAATATATCATCAGCATGTTTTGCCGATTACAAAAATGATTTTCCCACAAGAGAAAGTGATAAATGAACATCGAAAATAAATAAACAAAAATAACAGATGAAAAATTTATGAAAAGTGTTCGTTATAACGAGAGTTCGGTAGATCCGGGGTTCATTATACCGAGAGAATTTATAAGGAGCTTGTTAGGCAGAATCGAAAGGAACAAAACATTTAGTTCGTTATATTCGGAGTTCGTTATATCAGGATTCTACGGTATTTTCTTAGCAGGGATGGTAACGTGTATCTGACGGTACACTTTTAATATTGCATCATAGGTTGGAGACCAAGGAGAACGCTCATGTTTTGTAACTGGGACGGCGAAGAATACGGCCTCGTTGGTTCTACAGAATGGGTTGAGGTGACAAACATATATTGATACTTCCAACATTATTAGTTACTCATTTTACTATCTGACATTTGTTGTATAATTCTACCAATTTCTACAAAATAATATCTTATACAGCAAAGATTACCTCATTTTACCAAATACTACTTTAAACTTTCATTAAACCCCTTATACCCTATCAAGTGCTACAATATTCTACCATATTCTATCAATTGCTACTAAAGATTGCCAAGTATTTCAAAATGCTACCAAGTTTTACTATATACTACTTTAAACTTTCATTAAACCCCTAATACCCTATCAATTGCTACAATATTCTACCATATTCTATCAATTGCTACTAAAGATTGCCAAGTATTTCAAAATGCTACCAAGTTTTACTATATACTACTTTATACTTTCATTAAACCCCTACTACCCCATCAATTGCTACAATATTCTACCATATTCTATCGATTGCTACTAAAGATTTCCAAGTATTTCAAAATGCTACCAAGTTTTACTATATACTACTTTATACTTTCATTAAACCCCTAATACCCCATCAATTGCTACAATATTCTACCATATTCTATCAATTGCTACTAAAGATTGCCAAGTATTTCAAAATGCTACCAAGTTTTACTATATACTACTTTATACTTTCATTAAACCCCTAATACCCCATCAATTGCTACAATATTCTACCATATTCTATCGATTGCTACTAAAGATTTCCAAGTATTTCAAAATGCTACCAAGTTTTACTATATACTACTTTATACTTTCATTAAACCCCTAATACCCCATCAATTGCTACAATATTCTACCATATTCTATCAATTGCTACTAAAGATTGCCAAGTATTTCAAAATGCTACCAAGTTTTACTATATACTACTTTATACTTTCATTAAACCCCTAATACCCCATCAGGTGCTACAATATTCTACCATATTCTATCAATTGCTACTAAAGATTGCCAAGTATTTCAAAATGCTACCAAGTTTTACTATATACTACTTTATACTTTCATTAAACCCCTAATACCCCATCAATTGCTACAATATTCTACCATATTCTATCAATTGCTACTAAAGATTGCCAAGTATTTCTAGATACTAAACAATTTAACCTAAAGGGTACCGCATAAACTGTTAGATCTCTTAGAGTGAAAGTTGTCAAGTAAAGACTTGTAAATACTACATCAAAATGTTGTTGCTTGTTTTTATAGAGAAAGATTTCATTGCTAGCAATAGTGATAATGATACCTTGATTTACTTTTTGTATGGTTTATAAGAAAAGAAAAATAATAAGAAAAAAATCCCCCTTTTTCATACCCAAAATAAGTTTATATGTATGTACGCTTCGACTTCTAATAGAACTACAACTCCTTTTAAAAAGCAAAATATACACAAAGAAGATAGGACATTGAGTTTTATAAAAAAAGACTGCAATTATTTAGTTGTTTCATTGTTTTCATTAAATTCTGGCCTTTTTCAATCGAATCATAAAAGTTTTTAGGTTTGTTGTTCTAAACCTTATATTTTCCATGCAAGTTATTAGGATTTGATTTGTTGTTTTCAATTCAAGCTATTGTCGAATAACGTTATAATTCAGGCGGATGCTCCACTCATTGCTGTGTTTTAGAACGTTTTTACCTCAAAAACAAGAATAACACGAGTTAATCTCCTTCGGTTTTATTGCAGGATTATGCCAGTATGCTTAAGAGTACAGTCGTTGCTTACTTGAATTCGGATAGCTCTGTTCATGGTAAAACACCTTTTGATTATTAATCTCTGTTGGTAATTGCTAAAGATATTTTTGTTTGCACCTTGCATATCAACTGTCACAGCCTGCCCACGCATTGCTAAGATACTATGTACAATTTCAATTTTTTTAGCGCATGGAAGCTTTAAGGTTCTTAAATATTTGCTAATCAAGCAGCCCATATGGCAAGTCTACGTCATAGAAGAAGGAGCCAATATGTCTGTTTTTGTCTTTGTTATCCAATATAAGCGTATCTAGATCCATGATAATTGCAAATCCTTGAACACCCGAGATAAAGGTCTGATCAATTGTAGGAATTTCATGTATTATGTACTGATCTGAGGCTTCTCTTAAAGGCAATCTGTCTCGTTGTGGATTGGTTAACGAGAACAATAGCTGGAACAATAGCCTAAACACGATTCCAGCGCTCCGCCATATTTTTTACAGCGCGATAAATTAAAGGGGGACTGGAAACAATAAAAATCCCTTTGTTCTTATAACCAATCAACGTCGTGACAGATTGCCTTTAAATGTGTGTTTTTGTACCTTTGAGCCCTTTTGTTTATATTCATCTGGGAAGGAGAATTTTTCAGGCTAATAATGTCTTCGACAGTTGCAAAGAAAATTTAGTGTTGGAAGAATAATGTTACTCTTATCAAATTTTAATCCTTCAAATATGACTCTACCTAGCTATGGTACACAAATCTGCAGTCCGTATTCAAGAGTGATTTAAGTTACCAAGTTAATGTTTTTCAAATTCTCCCTTTTCTCGTAAGTAATCTAATTCTTGTATAGTCCTTCTGGTAGCACTTGTTGATGATTATTTGTTCATTTTCGCGTAAGGGTTCTCATTCTTGTCGTTACGTAGGAAATTATTCTATTGATGTCAAGGGATCTGATCAGCTAGCCAACATGGTTTTTGAGGCAGCTCGTCAGGTATACAAGTTATGAAAGATGTTATGTATAAATTTTATGTTACTTAAAGAAGTAAAAGTGACAAATGTTCTTTCAATTAGATTTTAGAAATGTCAACACAGAACATTCTATAGTCTAGCTTTATTACCATAGCTTTGTATTCATATTTCAGTTACATTGCAATATGGAAAAATTTGTTTAAAGGACGCTCGTGTAATGTCACTATTTCTTCTTGTTGTCCTTCGAAAATTATATTGTAGCAAGTTCATTTAGTTGAGTTGGTTCTTTTGAAATACAGGTCTCTGAATTTTCTTTCATAGGTTAAAGATCCAGATGATGAATCAAAATCAGTTTATGAAGACTGGAGGAAATCGTTCCCGGATAAGGCCCAGCCCTTCTATCCACGGTATTAACCCTCTGTTTTTTAGTGGCTTGTCAGGTCAGTCTAAGATGATGAAGCCTTCAATGACAATTTCATTCTACATTCTATTACGTTCCTAGAAGCTTGGTAAACGGCTCACCGAAACTGATTCTTATTTGGCAAAATAGCTGATCATCCCCCAATCCCCCCCCCCCCCATCCATCGGCTAATCATCCCCCCATCCATCGGCTAATCATCCCCCCCCATCCATCGGCTAATCATAATAGTACTACTAGAAAAAAAGTAAATTTGAATTCAGTAAAAACAAACATATGGGAACCTTGATTATTTCTTGAAAAATGAATTTTGAATGAATGAGAGGCTGATGAGAAACCTCGTATCACTAGGATGTGAGTTTGTTATTGTAAACTATTCTCTTCTAGAATTCGATCACCTGGAGCTGGAAGTGATCATAAGAATTTTTATACCAGATTTGGCATTCCCGTTGTAGACATTCGATACACGTACAATTGGGTGAGTATTCCAAATTCAGTTCTTCTTTCACTGAAATGATTACGTGATCTTTAATTGGTTAGTGTGTTTGTTTGCAGCTGTTTACAAAGAACAATACGAATATGCTTCATATTGTTCTCCTTCACCAGGACCCTGTCCGGCGGGGAACAGTTTCAAATTTGACCGGTCCCAAACTAGTATCGTTTCAGACCTCTTTGGAAAGGGTCACATTTTGGGGGCGTTCATGGTAATATCGCTTTGGAACTTGTGTGAACGACTCCAACAGAGATAGGCTAGGCTAGGCTAGGCTAGGCTAGGCTAGGCTAGGCTAGGCTAGGCTAGGCTAGGCTAGGCTAGGCTAGGTTAGGCTAGGCTAGGCTAGGCTAGGCTAGGCTAGGCTAGGCTAGGCTAGGCTAGGCTAGGATGGGATGGGATGGGATGGGATGGGATGGGATATTTGTAAAATATCTTGCAAGTTCACACCAGTTAGATTTTTAAGAATAATGTTTGCAGCGAGTGGCTGTTTAACGATTCTTTAAGAATGTATGTTTTTTTTAATAATGCTTGTGCATGTCAATGCTATGTTTTGAAGAACGTTTAAAACGTTGATCTGAATTTGCTGTCAGTTGCTTGGAATCAGTATCAAATGAGAGACCTTTTCAGATAAAACAGTGATTTTAAAAGGTTGAGTTTAACAAAAGAGGGTGTTTTTAACAATAGAGAATAAAATGTTTGGCTGATCTCTGAAAATGTCTGATGATTTCACAAGATTGGGCAGTACTTCTCATATAGAGGCAACATCTTCTGAAAATGGGAAGAGACTCTATGAATAGTCACCATTGTAATGATACGTATCTGTTTTGCTTTTTCAGGATGACTACAATCATGCAATGTCGTACCCAGTCTACCACTCTCTACACGATTCTTTTCATTGGATGACGTCCTTTGTTGATCCAAAGTTCTCTTATCATCTTGCTCTTGGGCGTATTTGGGCTCAAATGGGTATGACTCTTGCAGACGGCGAACTGTTGCCTTTCAATTTTACAAGACTTGCCTGGAAGTTGTCGCGTTGTAAGGACAGCTTGGAGACGAAGTATGGGCAGGCTTTGAAGTTGCAGGGAATAAGTCTCGGTGAGAGTTTAGTTTCAATGCCCAGAACTAAAAATTCCATCTTTGTTAGTTGTTGACGAAGATAAAAAGAAATATTTTGCAGGAAATTCTTTTAAAACATTTCACTTTGTTTTGCTATTCTGTTCTTGAAAGAATATCTTTAATTATTATGATTTCTGCGGATCTGTACCGATATTTTGTCAGTAAAGCATACTCAAACAACTATTAATAGACTCACCCCTCTCATAAAGGTAAAGAAGAAAGCTTGAAATTTTGATATCATCTTACGACGCTATAGTTATCGCCGAAGAGAAAGTGGTCTGAGTGAAGAATTTTATCTTTTCCATGCTTACATTGATGTTAAAGATTGACAAGGGCTTATGAAGAGAGAAACAAAATTCCATGAATAACCCAGATTAGTCGAGATTTATCTTCTTTTAATCCAGCTTTTGAAAAGGTGTCAATGATCTGTTGCTTTGCCCTTGCCAAAGGTGCATCAAATATCAAAAGTAACGGCTTCGAGATCTTCTCAATTACCTAACGAAATTTAATTCGATCCAAATGCTGATTTTAGTGGTTGCATTAAGCATGTTATCAGGTTCATGTATGAAGGGTTGATGTAACTTGAAAACCAAAGCTGAGAAATAGAAGCATGTTTTTGTACTGGCATCTGGCAATTTTTCAAAGCAAGCAACCACAATGAACGGCTGTTTTAACACGAAATTTGATTAACTTTGTCGTAGATGATTTACAAGCACAAATAAAGAAATTTGCTGAAGCAGCCGAATCATTTCACGTTTCCCTCAATTCTCTTGATCGAAAGAGGTGAGTTAAACGTAGAGACAAGCGACCCACCACTACCACCAATTTATATAATGCATGACAAGGCTTTAGCACAGCAGTAGCTTCGTATACCTACTCTATCCTTGTTTCATCATAATCTGTTCATCGTTCAGACTTGAGTACAGGATTTACTGACCCAGTTTTACTCGTTACTTTGACTTCATTCAAGCAAATTAATGAATACCGCTTAATCTTTTGATCTGGACACTTGATCGGCTGAAGTGAATTGGAATATTTGTGACACATGGCTTAGCAGTTGATTCTATCGACGCATAAAAGGCATTTCAACTTAAATCACATCCGAAGATCTGGCCAGTCAGGATTTGTTTTCCAGAGTAGCTTTGTCAGATTTCACACAATAAAAGTGTTCTTTGTATGTGCCACTAACTTAACAATGATATAATTTTTGTAGGGGGACCATCGTTTAAGAACTAAAGGAGCAAAAGGGATTATTCATTGGAATCTAAGGATTTTCAAAATTATTGTTTGAGTACGAGCCCCCTAAAAACTATGCCGACTATTTGCCGACAATTTGGAAATAATTTTTATAGTATATAATTTTTATATATAGTATAAAATTTTTTTTATTTTAGTACAAAAAAATCTTGATTTTTTAAAACTGATACATTTCTGTTTTATTCATATGGTATTTGCTATATTTATGTACGACCATATTCTTATAGTGACCTGCAAGTACGAATGGCAAATGACCAAATGATGCAAGTGGAGAGAAGTTTTCTCTCAACCTCAGGACTTCCTGGACGCCCGTTAATGAAGTAAGAGTGTAAAGTAATGGTTTTTTTAAACAACCTCTGCTTGCAATAGCAGCAAAGAGTCAAGCTTTGTGTTTTTTCATTACTTATGGTCTAGACCAATCTCTTGGTTGAGATTTCTGTCATCTTCGATTCCACTTGATATTATTTTGAATTCTGTTCTTGTCTTCTGTCTCTGCTTGATTAACCCTGTCCCTGTTTGTGCAAATTGTTGCTGACTGTGTTGATGATTGTCCTTTAATGTTAAAAGATCATGCTTTGTTTGGTTTTCTGCGTGTAGCCAGCTTTCTCTTCCCTGTGTGTAGAAGACATGGGATTAGATGAAGGAACTATGTCATCCAAAAAGCCAGGAAAATTTGCAGAGTTAACGCCAAGTCTGTCAAATTAATTAGAAAAGTAGTGGCAATATCTGGCCAGACCAACTTATTTACAATCAAACTTGCGTTTTTCATTTCCGAAATGAATTCTGTAATCGTTGCAAAGAAAAATGTATGTAGAAACGGTTAAATATGTAGCCAGTATGTGAATTTTTAACCAAGGGCTTTGAAATATCTGATTCATCATGATTTCATCTGCCTATATTGCCTGTCTTTTCTGATATAGTAGTTCAACATTCCCCAGGTCATTTAAAGTAGAGGTTTCTAACTTTTTTCTTGTTGTTTTCTCCTCCAGGAATGTCGTGTTTGCTCCGTCAGCTCACGATCAGTATTCTGGTTCCTGCTTTCCGGGCGTAACTGATGCAATGTACCAGGTTATACAGAATAATGAAGATGACTGGTCAGTTGTCAAGCAGCAACTTACAATCTTGTCCCATCACGTGCTACAAGCAGCCAGGGCTTTGTCAAGGTAGGACAGTGGCATGTCAGTTTGACAAAAAAGTTTTTGAACGATTTTTAATTGGCAGCAAACCAAATCGTATTGATAGTGACGATATTCATTTGCGTTTAGAATAATTTTGCAAACACGGAGAGAAAATGTTTTATATTTGTTATAAAACAATCACTAATTAATATATTGTGCTTTATACATAATTTATTTGAAGTATATGAAGTAAATCTTAATAAGCTCTCAGGAGAGATTGATTTATAGAGTAATAGTACAGAGGATTAGCAAATCTATCCGATGAAGTATTTGTCCAAAAACCCTTCTGAAAGAAAATGTTTCTGTAAAAGGCCTCTTGATCGATACCTAGGTTTAAATGAGGATTTAAGCTCATAGTAAACAGACCCATTGGCATTTTTCAGATCCTACATACAACCAGCGCACGCAGAGTTTTTTAGTGATGTTTAGACAATTTTATCGATCTTAAAAGTTTTCTAGCACGTATCAGATGTTTGATCTCTTGGGTGGACTTGCCAGATTTCAGTTGATGGCAAGCCAGAATCCGCAACTGGTTTTGAGAATGCTAAATATGTTTTCTCGACTCAGTATCATGCCATGTAGAAGCTTTCCAGAAAAATGTTTTGCCAGCTTTTTTGAAGTATGTAGACGTGGCTCTGAAGTATCCATCGACAGTGGAATTTATGGTTTTGCTACCACAATGGTCGATACCCCTGTTTATGTTCTGAGCCGAAGACCCTTAGACCCAACGGTGACCACCCGTTAGTCTCAATCTGACTATATCATGAAGGTTAGTTGTTCTACCCCTGATATCAGTCATCAGCTTTCCCATGGTCTTTTCTCGTATGTTCCTTTTTTTCCTTATCATCCCCTTTGCGCTTTTCTTTCCCTACACCGCCTCTTTTCTTAACAGACTTTTGTTTATATGTTAAACTGTCATTGGTGCCATTGGAACGACGTTCATATATGGAGAAGGCATTTTGCTTCCTATTTAAGACTGTGTTACAGATATTGTAGAAGTGTTTGAAAATAAACGATGGTCCGTGCCCTCTTCTTTGAACATCCAACATCGCTGGCATTAAAGAGGGCTGTATCTTTAACTTTGTGTGAGTCGTGTAATTTCAGTTTTTGTTTTGCTGTGTTTCTGCATCACATGAGAATACAAGATCCAGCTTTTTCTCGTACCCTTTTCTAACTTTAAATGCCATACTTGCTGTCTTAATTGTCAATATTGTCATAAAGTCATAATGAAATTGATTTCACTTTTGCAGAACTTATTTTTCTATCGCTTTGCGATTCATGTCTCATTTTTATTACGAAATGCTACAATCTTTTTAATCTTAATGAAAATACAGTACGAATTTTTTGATAATGTCTGTTTACTCTTTTGAAGTGCTCCAAAACTCTAAAGGGCTATCCTCTTTAGAAGAAAACACCAATGCAATCCCTACCAAAATTCTTGAAACACTAAGGTCAGTTCGTAATGCAAATTCAGCCATCCCTCTCTCTCCATAGGAATAATGTTGGTTTACTATAGAAAAAGAAAGAGGTTATGAAATATGTTTTTTTATTGTTGCTTGTATGATATTTTTGTAGAACGTCAACATTGTTCTGGCTGAAAGATAAATGTAAGTAGATGTATCTGGGAAAATAAATGAAAAATAGAAAAAGCACAACGCAAATTATTGGCTGTTCCAAGCATTCTGATGCAATACAATGCAAAAGCAAGTTAAACCAGATAATTCAGAAAAGACTTTCGCAACTCTGTATCACCTTGACATGTTGAGAAAACAGTATTTTGTTCCCAAATTGATAATAATGTATGTAGCGCTGTTTACTGGTGGAAATATTAATGAGGTATTGGACTAAGTCAAACCCTTTCGCCAGAATGCAAAAGCGTTCATATTTCTTTCCCCCACTATTTTTATTAATTTAGTAAAACAGTTAACATTGACAGAGACAGTATTTGAAAATTCATGAAACATGACAGTCCATCGACCAAAGCTTAAGATATATGAGAGAGTCACCTGCCATTTTAGACGACAATGATATAAGACCATCCAAAATCTCCATTTATGGGCAAGGCACATTATCAATTCAATCTTTTTGAATAGCAATGTCAGTTAAATGTTAAGCCAAATTCAAGATTATCTCCCCCGATTACTGCCTGCCGTTGAATAAGCCTACTTAATGTTTCATTGACGGAGATAAACGTGCTTGAATAGTTAAGGAGCGTCATTTCATTGATGACCAGTTAAACCGCCCCTCAATTGTCTGATATGACAAGTTGTCCTTGTTCATTCACGTTGCAATGTGCTTTGCGTCTGTTTATGCCTGCTACCATGGCCTTCCACAAAAGTGATCGTTAAGCTTTATCAATAATTTCAATAGAATTTTAAAGTGTGACCTCACCAAAAACCTACTGTATCTTTAGAATTTTTTAATTTTAACCACATAACATAAAAGATCACCATGAAATACTTCCAAATATGCAAAATTAGTCAAATATGTCTAAAATCAGTTGAGATATTGCCAATGAAAGATTTGAAGTTTGCTAAAGAATCACTGTTAATTTGGCTCTGTTCCTAAAGTTATGAACAGAGACCAAAATACAGGGTTTGATGGGGAAAGAGCAAATACATATGTGACCATATCCCAGCCAATTCGTAACACATTTGACTGATTTTGCATATTTATAGGTATTTTATGATGCTCGTTCAGGCTATGGTATCCAAATTCAAAAACTTTGAAATTAGACTTTTGTGACGTCATCACTTTAGAACTCTATTGCCTTGAGCTTAATTGAAAAAAAGTCATGACTTTGAAAAGATGAAAAGATGTTAAGTTGCACTTCGTCTGTATTCAAAACCTCTTTGTGATACCAAACATTATTAGAACTATCAATTACAATATCGGATTACACAGTTTTAAGGGTCGAAAATATGTGTCTGATTGCTAGATGAAAGAATGCCCGAAATTCAAAGAAATTCAGTAAATCGATTCAAACTCTGTTCCATGGAAATAATGTACCCGATCCTTTTGCAGTAAATTAACTGCTTTACGCAATCCATGAAATTGCTTCATGTTAGTCTGAATTAGTGTTTATCCATTTTCAAAAACCCTACCATTAAAGAAATCATAAAATACATTACAATACTTCACACAACACACTATGTTTTTAAGATTAGTTTTTTGGCCTATTGCCCAATGCAGGACCTAAAGGAGTCATGGAGTTTTTGTAGATAATAAAACTTTGCACGATATGATCTCTCGAAAATTGAGTGTACATGTTTGAGCCGTTTTATGATAGCAGTTGTGGGTTGAAACATTGTTAAGGTGAGATCACGCAACTGGCTTTGTATCAAATTGTTAAACCAATGTCTTAACTCGCAAATATTTTCTGAATGAAGATTGAGCGCAGCAAAAAGTGTTTCAGAAGCCCTTCAAAAAATTACTGGGTTTTCGCAAGTCCACAAGTTAGGGCCTCTGATTTCGCGGCCCTTGGAGCAATACCTTTTTTGCTTGATTTTTTGGGAAAAAAGTAACAACAAGTGTTTTGAAACTAGTTGTTCTTTGCATCCTCCCTCTTTACTTCGAACCCTGGCTCCGATCCCTTTAGAACACTTGTTGTATATATACAGAGTTGTCAAATGCGTTTCAAAAATTGGAAGGGCATCACAGGTAGGAAAAGGAGCTGTGTCTCAGAAAAAGGAAACTTTCCCACAAGTTCTAAATAGTATGATACTTCTAAGCAAGCCGCTGTTTCCAGAAAGATGATAGAGCTTTTGCTATTGCTAGTCCTTGCTAAAAGGATGCAAATAAGGGATGTTGGGGGTTTCGTTACAGTTTTTCTCACGATCAATAGCACTGGCAATGAGACTTTTTGTTAATCTACCAACGATCTCTTCACGGTACCACCCTTGGATGCCGGTGCATCCTAAGCAAGGCCAGATACAAATAACAAGCTATGTGCAAAATATTTCATGTTTACGTTCGTTTGTTATAATAAAAGCAAGGGGAGTATTGCCCCCACCTGGCATTCCCTCGTCCTGGTGTAAATATCTAAACAACAGAATTTGTATTCTTTATAAGAAAAAGACACAGAGAATCACAACATCAGTTCAGTTTGGTTGATTTTTTAAAGTAAAACGAATAACTTAAACTGCAGTGTGGAAACTTGCGTCATTGGGCAACTCTCGTCTCCACGCACTCCAAAATTCCTCAAAAACTTTCTGCTAAACGAAAATTTTGAATGGTGACACGAGGCAATACTTTGCTTTACTATTTTAGTTTTATTCGATAAAAGTGCACTGAGTTTTTTCCGTATTTTGATTTGGACTCGTTTGGACTGCGTGGAACGACTGTTTTTTACTAACATGTGAAAAATAGGCAATGGTTTTTCAAGATCAGGGTTAAAAAGAATTGCTTTATCAAAGGCTTCATCAGGGACATTAACTAGCAAGACTCTGGGGGGAGGGGGGGGATAATAAGTTTCCTTTGACCTGGCTCAAACCCCCCGTGTCTGTATGGATCTTATCAAAATAACACTGTTATAACGAAAGTGGCATTGAAGCCCTGTAAAACCCAGACCTGATATTGAACGGTTAAATCCAATACTGCTCCCTCAGCAAAAATGAAATTTGGTTTATATGGTCTGGTATTTCTATCATGGTTGTGTTTATAGGCTATTGTGAGCGAACGACTTCCTCAGAGACAATTTCTTGGGGAATTAATTTCTGTTTATCATTCGCCTCATGAAATCCTTTATAGCTACAGACACTTTTTCTTTTATGGCTAGAACTGTGTTGGTGTTTATATACTTTTTGCCAGGAAGTCTTCTTATTCATTGCCCAATTTTTCATTGAAGCACTCTTTACCTGTCACCTCTATAAAATATGTTAGACTTTTAAGAAGTACAATGTCCAACGTAAGAAAACTCTCAATGGCAAGTGACAAGCTGTCAGAAATCTCATTGGTCACTATCAGTTTTGAACAAATGGTTCATCCACTCACAGGTGTGGCAAATGGTATGAAGCGCCATTCTTATAACCCGTCGTTTGGATTCAAAAGCCATGTTCATCGTCGTTGTATATGTACACTGCAGTAGCAATGCCAGCTTGCTCTACATGCAGTCTAAACCTCATTTGTAAACTATTTTACAAACACTTATTTTATACCCATGCTCATTAATTGAAATTTAACACGGATAGTGGTAATATTCTGATCCAAAGCATCGCGGTGAAAACTTTTTATCAAAAATTTAATTGCATATTGACTTGGTTGTAAAGAAACTGCGGCCATTTTTTGCTGTTTTTGATAAAGCTATGTGTATTTGGTGGCAATCCATTACCACGTGACTTGGAAGACGTGTAGTCTTGTAGTCTGGATATTCGTTCGTTTTTTGTGACTGCTTAATGCACTCACAGCCAAAATTATATTGATTAAATTGTATCGAAATGATCTTACCACAATGCTTTGCGTGTGTTCAGTGGTTAAAGTTCAAAGTGAATTCTGCAATGGGTGCACATTGTGCCCTATTAGTTAGTTGGCGGAGCTAGAAGCTCCCTTATTTCAGGAATAATTCCGATTGAATTCTGAAAGCAATGAAGAAACCGACAGCCACATTAACTGGCACCAAAGGATACCATAGTTCTTTGGCTAGGCCCTAGGACTTTTTTCATCTGGGCCCTTAAGGGAGCTAAGCACTTCCTTCAACTACTTCTAACTTGTCTTAGAATTTAATTCAGCAAAAGGAAATAAGTAAACGAAGCTAGTTCTCAGCTTTGACTCTAAACGCAGCCACATTCTAACACAGACATGTTTTGTAGAGATGATTTCAGGATAGTACCATCGTCGTCATGGTGCAGTAAAGTGAGTGGCTCAAATTTCAATGGTACACAGCATGTTTGCAGGTCCGGGTGTTTTCTGCTTGCAATTAGGTTTCGCTTAATGAAGGCATGGCTACGAGCTGAAGTTATCCCCGTGCCTGTACACCTTCCTTCGCAGTAGTTCACTTGATAGCCGTCAGGCTTGATTATCCAGTCATGCCAGTTGATGTCCCTGAACCTGACGAAAAGTTTGCGAAGACAGCATTTGTCATAACCGGGAACGCATTCTTTGGCGTAAGAGCGCCTTGTGCGACGTCGAGAGCTTTTCTCTTTCAATTTCAAAACCATGAAGGGCCTATATCGGATTTTCGTAGTGATTGTAAGGTTAGCACCCTTTATCTGTACCCTATGTTTAACAGAGTTACCACTCATTTGATGTTGCCAACCACCTACTATATCGTTTACAAAAACAGTGAACCATCCATTCTCCGGCACTGTAGCTTCTGTTTCGAGAGCAAGCCTGGTTGCGTTTCCACCTTCATTAAAACTCTCTCTTGAAGTTTCTTCAACATCTCTTTTTTGTCGGTTCTGATGAGCTTGGTTCATTTTTCTGACGTCATTAGGCCTTGCTTTTAAGCTATCGGTTGAGCCGTGCGAATCTGTCCGAAACGTCACTTTCTGAGTGTCACGGTCATCAGAGCTCCTTGGCATTGAGTTTTTTTTGTCAAAGATATTGACATTGTCTCGTTTTGTTCTTGAAAATGCGCGATTTTCAGCCTCATCAAGAAAAATGGTTATTCTCTCTGAATCTTTTCCTTTAGTTGTCCCTTCTTTGTGTGCATGCAGTGCAGCGTATTCTATTTTGTGCTTGCTCAAAAACCTATGATTAATCTTGAATATAAAGCACCCATCTTTTGCCTGGCAATTTGCATCGTCACCTAGAAAGTAAAAAACCGTCTCAGAAATCTATTTTACAGTATATATGTGATATGATCAAATTCACTCTATTCCTATTCTTGGTCGTCAACTTTACGTACAAACGACGCGCGTAGAATTTGTTTAACTTTTTTTAAGTGGTATTTTCTAAAATTCAAATATGAAGATTTTTTGAAAGTTTTTTTTCCCTAGCCGTCATGCCTACGAATGTTACGGCTAGACACATTTAGGATTGGGAGGAGGAGGTGGTTCACGGGAGCTTGCACCCTAGCAAACGAGTGCATTTCGGGCATACAAATTAACATGTGAATCAAACGTCAGTAAAAGCCACAGATTCCCCCATAGATCGAATAGGCCTACTTTTCTTTGATGCGAGGAGATGGCTATCTTGAATTTAAATATATGGGTTATACTCATGGATGTGGCTGTAAAAAGGCCGAAAATGTAACAAACCATGTCAAATTTTTGTAGGTAAATTTGGCTTCAGCAAATTTAGTCTTCCGGTCGATATACATATGCTTATCTATTGCCAATGACAATAAGCAAGAATCAAACTTTAACTGTATCAGGTCTTCAGAATTCAAGACCAGTCTCTTCTCAGGCTTTTTCTTTAAATTTTCAAGTAACATCGTAGATGATTTCTACATGTGATTTTTCGAAGGCTCCATGGTTTGATTAAGAAAGGCGACTTAAAAATTTCCAAAAGTATTCCAAGAACTGAAACAGCAAAAAGCATGGACTAAGTAACCGTGATTGCACAAGCATAACATTGTATAAAACATCTTGAAAAATTAAATATCTTATAATGTTATAGATATAAAATTAAATATCTTATAAAATTAAGTATCATTCACATGTTAATAGTTTTCACCCTATAATTTCTATATCAATATTGCTGCAATTAACTATTGAAATTTAAAGATTTGAAGTTAAAGCTAAAGTTATTTAGTGCGAAGAGTTTGCATGACAAAATTTTGGTACGTAACCTTCTTCAGATGACACCACGATATCAACTTTTTTCTCTGGGTCTTCTTCAACAGAAGTTGTAAGTCCACCATCGATAAGAGGTCGAGGGAGATTTGGTTTTCTTTTGTCTAAAGGTATAGGAGGTGGCCTGGCCTTCATGCCTAGTTTTTCCAATATTTTCTTCATAAAAGCTTGTTTTATCGCTTTCTGGTGCAAGAATTCTTCGTATCTAAAGACTCTTGAAGAATAGTCCTTTGATATGCCAGCTTCTTTGTTAGGAAAAGCGAAACATAAAAGACAGTTTGCAAGTAGCAAGCAACCCAGCAAAGTCCAGGAATTTTCCATGATAATAGACGACAAGTTACGGTTTCACGCAACGCTTTTGAAATGCATCAAAAGTGATGATATGGTAGTATTCCTGCAACAGTGTCAATAGGCAACAAAATGAATATCTGTAGTTACCATACACTAAAATCCAGGCAAAGTTCACTCCATGAATTCGGTGCACGCGCTTGACAGTCCTCAAAGTTCGATTGCAAAAGTGAAAAAGAAACGGTAAAACGATATGACCATGATATCACTGGCTATTCATGTGTATCGGTTACTCCATAAACCAGTTCTTGTGTCATTTTGGAAATTGGATTTTCCAAGACGGGGCCAAATATGTCTTGTCATTATTGGGGCCCAAACAAAACGACCTCTTGACCTAAAAATAACACGATACACTGCAAGGTTGTTCAACAGTTGACAGCGAAATGGAAGATAATAGCATTTAGCCACTCCTCGTAGACACACGTCGCTTTAAATCCATGCGATTGTGTGCGATATCTCTTGCTTTTCAGTCCAGGAAATCCTATCCACATCGTCGCCTAATTGAAGTGACGCCTGGTACTTGAATGAATTGAAAACCGGCATTAGATAATTGATGCTTTTCTGACGGCAGACATATTCAGTCTTTGCTTTATCACGGGGGCAATGGAGGTTCATTCCCAACTGTTACTGGCTTAGGTCAGACTCTGTAATAATTTGAACAGATGTAAATGACCCTTAACCTGTCGTATCCAAGAGAAAGAAAAAAAATTCTATTCTTGAATATTTCTCACAGGGCAGTTCCGCAATGAAAAAATATTCTTGATTGATGATCTTATGTGTTTTTATTTTTTAAATCATTTTTTATATCAATAATTTTCTTACTATAATCTGGTTATTTCAGACGTACTTGGCTAGAGTCAGCGAAATTCTCTCTTACTATTCAATATAACTAATTCAATATAACGCAATTTAACTAAAACAAATACAAATACAAAACCAAGATTTTCTTGGTTTTGTATTTGTATTTGTTGCTACCTAGCATCCAAAGGTAGTTTTCAGGACACTTAGAAGCTTATGCTTATCGAGCAGTGTCCTGGTCTTTCCTCTCGATGTGACCACACCTCGTGATTCCTATGCCTGGAATTACAGAGAGCCAGCAACTCTCCCGACTCTGGCATGCCAGGGACTCGAACCACGGACCTTTGGGTCTATAGTCAGCGCCTCCAGCAACTGAGCCATCCTCGCACCTTTGAATGATTTGCCCCTCTCCACAACGGGTCTTTAATTACTTATCAACTGGAAAGATTGAAGAAAAGTACGTAATTGATTTCTAATTACTTCACTTCTACCCATGGGCGTCTACCATAAGAGGGCTAGCAGGAGCAAGCAGTGTCCTTTATATGCGACGCCCGCCAACCACGCCACTAAACAACCAATGGTGCAGAACAGGAGCCAATCAATGTTCACTTGCTCTCAAAAGTTTGAAACCTCGAGTTAGATTTCATGAGCAAAAGTATTCAACCAGTTTGTAAAAGTAAGGTACGGATTATCATTTATCCTTATATGTAGATATATGATGAAAGTCTAAAATATACAAAATGTATGGTATGGTCAAAGAAGTAGGCGCAACATGTTACCTTCTAGTGTACAGTAAACTCTTGTGCTCATATGAAAATCTGAACTAAGAAATGGAAAGAATATTTTCATATCAAATTACCATCAAAGTAATAAGAAGAATCTTCAAAATGCTCGCACTCTTTATTTCTGAAATACATACTACAATCTTGGAGAAAAATTATGAGACAAACAGATATTTGTCTATCACCTCCCCACAGTGGCGCACAATTGGCCAGATATTGGGGCTGACAAGCCTACAGTTTTGTTAAGATGACGTCACATTTGTCCATTGTTTTAGAACAACAGACTATTGTCTTCCAAAGTATTGGGGCACTCCCGAATGTCCACCAATGCTTCCCCCCTCTCCCTTACTTCAATGTTGAGATCAATGTGAGGCAGCAAGGAAAGAACATAAGGATCATCTGCCTCTCATTCAACATTGAAGAAAAGGGGGAAAGGGGAAGTCACCGTTTGTTGGATTGTCTCGTTATATTGTAAAATTACTGGTTATTTTGAATTATGCTAAATTATGAACAAGATCAGATTAGAAACAATTGATAAGATTAGCCGACGGACAAATGGAAAAACTATAAATAGATATCGAAGCCATGTGACCAGCTCTTATGTTAGTCCAAAATCAATAATTTATTTGGCGGAAAATGACAGGCTAAAATAAACAAAATATGTTCACAAGTGTTCCATTTAAAAAAAATGAACTCGAAAAAAGGTGAACATGCTTTTAGAAAGAGCTATTTGTAAAGGCGACTTTCTGATTTGTCATAAGCATGCCCTTGTTTAAGCCTCCTTGAATAAGTTAGCTCTCTACCAGAAACGTCTCCATTTGATACGTCCCTAGGGGGCTAATCAGGGGTGCCGTGGAAGGAGGGTTCAGCTCCCTTTTTACCCTGGGTGCCAGGTTTTTTGCGGCTCTAATATTTTATTCCCGGTTTATAGATTTTCCGTGAATTTTCCATCAGTTTTAATGAGTAGTAAATAGTTTGTAATTGTTATAAACTTTTTAAATATGCACAGAGAGTCTTTAACACAAATGAGAGTATATTTGGTGTGGTTCCTCCTAATTTTTTAGGATAGCACCCCTGGGGTAGTAATTCAAAGATGTAAGGCAAGAAACGCGAGAAAGATCATTCCCCTCGGCTGCTCTTTACACCACGCAAAACAGTCTGCCCTTCTATGGGAAATTTCTGTAGTAGTCAGCATTCCAACGATGAGCCTCCTCTGAGCATTTTGCGAACGAGGTAAGGTCCCCAGGAGGGACGAGAAGTGACATGGCGGACGAAGTTAGTGGCAAAAGACCGTGCTCTTCTGATGATGAACAAGATAATGATGAATTTGTAGGGCCAATGCCTGTACAACCAAAGAAGAAAAAGAAAAGAGGTAACTGATTATTTTCTCTTAGTGTTTAATGATTAAAATTTAGTTGGAGAAAGCAGCTGTAAACCGCCGCCGACATGATTGTTTTCCCGCGTTTAACAACAAATATTTCAAATAATGCTGTATTATTTAGACTGTTTTGAAATTCTACAGTATATTGAGAAAGTATATTACTCAAAGAATCTGCCAGTGAAGATTTAAAATGAAGATTTATGAGAAGAAAGGTTACTCTCAGTGCTTTTTTACTCACCAAACTAGACAAGATAGCCTTGGTTGGTTAGGAATAACTATGCTCAAGACTTGGTTATTAGCTATGCCCGGTTGCAAAGTTCTTTTGTTTATATGATGTCTGCAAACTTTTGTATGGCTAGCATAGGCGCAAAATAAGAAGGGGGGGGGCTCCAGGGCTTGAGCCCCCCCTCCTGACGAATATTTTATGGATATTTGTACAATCACTCTCACATTTGCATAAGTTTTCTTCTTTTCAAATAGCTCACCAACATTTGATTAGGAAGTTAGCTATCAATTCCCTCCTGGCAAATAAGGAAGTTAGCTATGGACTTGTTGGACTAACTATTCATCTTCTTGGTTTCATGAATAAAAATCATCTCAAGATATTTAATCTAGATCAAAGAACAACCATAAGGAAAAATGTAAAAAAAACTCACCATAGAACCACCAACTAGGCTTCTTTCTACCCTGTGCCATCAGTTAACAATTGCAATTAATTTTTTAGCCCTCTTCCCCCTATAAAGTATAATTCTGCGCCTATGGGCTAGCCTTGTTTTTCAAATAAATCTGAAAAGTAAGTATTAGCTATGCTCTGAGGCAATCACTCTAATTTTAAGAAACTATGCCTATATCAGACTGGAAACTTTGTTTCTTGTGTGGAAAAGTTCGTGTGCCTGACTGTGTGCCTGACTGTGTGCCTGACTGTGTGCCTGACTGTGTGCCTAACTGTGTGCCTGACTGTGTGCCTGACTGTGTGCCTGACTGTGTGCCTGACTGTGTGCCTGACTGTGTGCCTGACTGTGTGCCTGACTGTGTGCCTGACTGTGTGCCTGACTGTGTGCCTGACTGTGTGCCTGACTGTGTGCCTGACTGTGTGCCTGACTGTGTGCCTGACTGTGTGCCTGACTGTGTGCCTGACTGTGTGCCTGACTGTGTGCCTGACTGTGTGCCTGACTGTGTGCCTGACTGTGTGCCTGACTGTGTGCCTGACTGTGTGTACGCTCCTGACTACGTGACTGTGTGCCTGAATTCATGTACATAAAATTTATAAACAAAGCACATTTTATTGGTTATTGAATCTTTTTTGTATTGCATGAAGAGTCATTGACAACATTAAGAATTATAGACCAAAAGTTTGGCATTTTTGCTCATTTGATTAATTCAACGATTTCTCTTTTAACTCTTAATAAATAATTTTGATCTAATGATAGATCATCTGCTAAAATGAAAAGAAAATAGGGAGATGTCCCCTTCCCCTCCCTTCAAAAAGTTGTCAAAGCCATTGTCTCTTTCAATGCCAAAAAACGTTGTTGTTGGAAATCATGCCTTTTGTTAGATAAAGTTTTCTGAAAACCCTTTTGTGTTCCTACTCTAGCTAAACTATTGAAATAATACTGTAACCAGGTGTTAGTCTTATGTATAATCTTAATGTATAAACTGGAAAACTCTGCATCTAGCACATTGAAAGAGAATGAAGGGGAATGTTGTTCCTAGGAGCCTCACAATTGGGTTTAGCAACTGATCTATTTTGCCCTTAAATATATGTTAAGAAAAGCCAGCTTGACAAAGTTTTAAAGGCCCAGCTCACTTGGTTTGTTTGTTCTGTATCCTTGTGAATCAATTGGATGGAAGGCAGTTTCATGTTTAAGTATATTTCACTATTTGCTTTTGATATAATGGTGGGATGTCTTTCAATAAAGTATCACCAGAAGATGAATTTTGTGTTTTCCATTGGTAGCTAAACCTCTCTGTCAAAAACTTTTTCCATGGATAGTGAAGAAAGTAAGAGAAAGAAGGCATGAATTTAACACATGAAATGCATTGACATTTGTGATTATGATGCACCATTGATTTGATAAATAACTGTTTTTTTGTTTTGCATGTTCAAGACTCTAGTTGCAATTGAAATGATATATATGCCATCATGTTTTCTTTGCTCTTATCACCTTTTTCATAAACTGATATACAGATCTGAGCATTGAAACTTATCAATGATGCTACTGAATCTTTTAGACTCTTCCTTCCATGTACCATGCTGTATATTTCTGATTTTGAAAATTGCTCCTCTTTTTGGTCAATTTCAATTACAAATTCAATTCTGCATAATTACTCTACTCTTTTACCAGCAATTGCAAAGTCTTTCCTCTTTTATAGTGTTGGAGTTTGAAAATGTCTATTTGAATAACCTGCCTTGCGCTGAAAGTTATGAAAGAAGTTACATGCATAGAGACCATGTGACCCATGTTACTGCCACCAGGTATGTCATTACTTCTCATTTTCGATTACATATATTTATAGTGGAGTCAGACTCACATAATTTGACAAGTCTAATACTATGTTTCCTAATTTTGGCAAAATTTTATCCTCTCCTAATCTCTTTGTTAAGGCAAAGTTTTGACCTCTTTTAGTTTGAATTTACTTTGCCTTGAAAGCCTAAATTAGTATGCATTGACTGTGCAGTTAAACACCAGCATATAGGAACCAAATAAATTAAGAATTTGCAGGCTATTATTTTTATGAACTCAGAGTTGCGCATCTAATTACCTAAAATGCTGCCTCTAATTAGATCAAACTTGTGGGTTTATTCAATATATCCACAGTATTAACTTATTGGACTTAATGAAGGATTTTTGTATCTTTATCATCATGTGTATTTAATCTTGTTTGAAAAAACTTGCTGTACCTTGTCTGACATATATTGAATAATAGGGAATAGGGTCTAGCTCATGTTATAGCTTAGATTATAAATTGGGCCTATATATGACAAGACGTTTTTTTCCTATAAACACATTTCTTATTGAAAGATGCATAATCAATCATTATAATTTCAGATAATCAAATAATCAAAATTCAGATAATTTGTTAACTATAGCAGGGATAGGCAACCGTTTCCGGTGTAATATGCGTTTTGGTACCCTATGCAAAAGTGTAACATTGTGAAACGCAATGTGTTTCAAATCATGTGATTTCATCGTAGTGCGATATTATGACACGTTATAATTAACAAATTGAAAAGAATGATTTTTTAGTTTAAAATTTCACACTTTTCAATGAAGAAAACTTTGGAGTCGCCATTAATGTTGTACTTTTTTGTATAAACTTAACAAGGGAAATCACAGCACCGCTTCTTGTTAGTAGCCTCTTGTTAGAAATAGTTTGATTGTTCTTTACATTCTGAACAATATGAACCAGAACATTTGCGTTCCCAGACCGGTTCGCATGCTAACTTCCACCATTCGTTTCGGTTCCCTGTTTTTTAAAAGCTTGGGTACGTTTTTGTATAAGCAAAATTGTCATGCGTTTGTGTACCTGGACCGTTTTGCATGCAAAATTCCACGTTCGTTTTGGTACCCTATTGTTTAAGTGCCTGGGTACGATTTTGCACAACCAAAATTGCCATGCGTTTGTGTACCTGGACTGTTTTGCATGCTAAATTTTTGCATGCAACCTACGGCCTGTGGGCCAGAATCAGGCCAGGGAAATTTTGTGTGTTTTTGGTCACTTGTTCTGGTTGGCAAAGATGATTTTTTGAGGATTAGCAAATATTGAATGAAACAGAGCTATTCAGAATTAGATAATCTAATATCTTTATCAAACCTTCAAATCGTAGGAGGATTTGCTAACTATCCTTTGTCAAAATTCATCCTGCTTAAAGACAAGCCAGCAGAATCTTTGAAAGTTAAAAAAATGCAGCAGGAACCAGGGGTGGATTCAGCCATAAACCGGACCGAGTTCCAGGCCAAGGCTGGGGTTTTTCATATAATAAAATTGATGGTTTATAAAAGTGCCTTAGACAACTTTATTATTTATATTTATGCATTTTGGTACCATAAGAAGGGGGGGGGGAGACTAACCACCCACAAAATCTAGATTTTAGACTTTTTCTGACAAAAAACAGTGCCTCTGAAAATCTTTGCAACCCTCTCCCCTTTTCAATACCCTTTTGCTTGTTATGGATGCCACAGCAAACTTGTCTCCTTTTGTTCTGTTCGCAATTTGTTGTTTTGACTCTATAGGCACCAGCCAATTTATCAAAATATGGTGTTCCGTCTGAGCATAGGTCTCCCTTGCCATCAAAGACAACAATTTATAACAAAGGTAGTGAATGCTCTTGGAAAATTAACTATATTTTCTGGTTTATCTCAAACGCTTACTACTAGGGTCGCAGGACACCTGAAGTCTATGGTATGCAGTTTCAAGCCAGAGCAGAAACAATAGTCAGCCAATCAACTACTTGCTATTGTGCAACTTTCTTACAAATATGGTATCTTTTCCGAGTTCCAGATTCTGTTCCGACTGAGTTACATCCGTGTTCCGAACAAAAATTCCCTTGTTTTATTTTACTCACTTCTGAGGCACAAATCGTTATTTCCGAGTCCGAGAATTGAATTTGTTTTTTATCTGAGCAGGGCCGGCGAAACCGGGGCCATGCCTCCCCCCCCCCCCCCACTTTTCTGCAGAGCTAAAGAAACATTTTAGGCAATAGTGGAAATAAATGTAGTATATGCTTCTGTAAGTAACTTTGCCTGGTATTCTCTTAAATATGTCCTTAGCTTTACCTTGGTTGCTATGTCTTTACCATAAAAGCCATACATAAAATTGAAGATGGGAATTAGATCAAAGAAATCGGTCATTGTCTAAGTTTTATAACGAGTAACAGCTTGGCTTAGCAAATAGATCGAGAAACTTAGTCCAGAGTAACTTAATGCCAGCACAAATTGACGGAGTTTCGTTTTTTCCATTGCCTAAACTTGGCACACAAGGTCTATTTGTTAACGAAAACTTTCTCAGAAACATTTCAAAAAGAGAGAAATCAGCTGTTGAAGAAAAAGAAACAGCTGGAAGGAACTTTTTTGAGGATATGAGAAATAAAGTATGGGCAGATTTGTTCTTAAAAAGTATCATGAAGAAAACTTCAGAGTTTGATCGTTTGGATAGTCCATTCCTACTTAGAAAGAGAAAATATCGACGGAATTATAAATTCTATTTAAACTCATTTTGATAAGCCCAGTTTGAAGGATTTTGCAAAATTTTGTTAAAGCAATTAATTTTCGAAAAAGTTAAGATCAGATGTTTTCTTCTGTTGATATTTCAACTTTAATGTTTTTTATTAATCCGTGTTTCATTTATTTTTCTCCCCCATCTTATTTCGGTTACTTTTAAAATCTAAAAAAGGTTTCATTACGAGCTATATGATAGTGGTTATTCTAAAACTTTGCAAAAATTTTCTATTTCAAGTCAACATCACAATAGACGCGATTATGCGACACCTTCAGTCAAGATTAATTTTAGATACAGTTTCTGGTCATCCCTAAGACACGCGGCCTTTCCTAATGCCTTTCCAGACTTTCCAGATATTTTGGCCCCCCACTTTCAAATACGTTTCGCCTCGTTTCGCCCGCCTTTCAGAGGTATTGATCTGTTGTCTGGGAAATCGTTTCTAAATCATGACAGAGAAGAAAGGACGTTAATGGCGAGCGAATGGTATCAAATGGCAATTTTGAAATTTTGAAGAGGTTGTGATAAAACTATGAATTTTCAAACTTCATCCTTTCAAGTAGCAGTATTTTTAGCTTCATGTTGGAAAACTCACCGAGTTCTGTGCACCAAGGAACTCACTCTGAATCCGCCTCTGGGAACGAATCTTACCGGGCGCGCTCATGGCAGTGCAGCAGGGATCACGTTTGTCCCTATTTTATCATGTCTCAGTTGCTAGTTTCATGGCGGGCCTATATTGGATAAGTTGGTGTTTACGTTTATCAAAGTGAATGATCTGAGCTAAAAGGCCGATGCTAAACGTTGATCGGTGGACGATTTTGTATCTCTTTCCTAGAATGATTTTTCCAAACCGTAAATGACATCCTTTTTAATTTTGGTAGTTTTTTTGTTTTCCCCTTTTTGCTTACGATTGTAACAGTCTTATCTATCATTGCAAACTATCTACATAAAAGTTATTATTAGTTATTATTATTACTATTATTATCATTTTATTACAATTATGGTATTCGTTTTTTCTTATTATCTGGTCCAGTCTCCAAAAGGTTTCCCCCACTTATCTATAGCAAAAAGATAGCCATCTTAACCACTGACAAGTGTGGGACGATTCAAAATTCACTACATTGTATCCAATAATGAGCTCTGCAGTGCGGAACAGTAATATACAGTAATTTACAGTGCAGTATAGAACAGTACACGATAGAACATGACAGTACTGCACAGTAAATTACTGTACACTACAATAAATTACTGTTTATTGTATTCACTATTCGGCTCTGAAAGCCTGGAACGATATTCCCATCAATATCAGAGAGCTCTCTACACTTAGTAAATTCAAAAAGCAATTGAAAAGTTATTATACGAGCTGAACACAACATAAAACACGACTCCCTGGAAGAGCAGCTGCTATAAGATAGATTACTGTTCGTAATTTAGCTTTAACTGTAGATAAATTATATTAATGTAACTAGGGTATTTGTTTTCTTATTTGGTATTTAGTTGTAAGCTGAAGGGAATTTTGTGTATAAAGAATATAAAATGAAAAAAAAATAAAATGAAAGTACAGTACAATACAGTTCCCTCCTCTAAACTGGTAATTGTGTTTATTTGCTCAATGTAAAAATAACAGTCTGTTTATTTTTTCAGTACAAATTTTTTTATCACTGCGAGCTGCGACGGCCATATAAAGTTCTGGAAAAAAACTGGGGAAGAGGTAGAGTTTGTGAAACATTTTCGTGCACATTTGGGTGGGTATTTAAAGCAACATTATTTTATTGTTTTATTATGCTTTCATTCTTCGTCTTCTTCTCCATTTTTATTCTTCTTCTGCTTGAAAACAAAACGTTGTTTTTCTTGATTTAAGTCATTCCTTAGTTTTTCAATATAATTTTTTCAATTTTTCACCAAAGACATCAATTTTATGTTCTTAGTCTTGGTTATGTAATACAAATAATAAAATAAAAGCTAAAATTGGATTTTATGTGCATAGGTGTGATTAAGTGCGTGTCTGGAAGCTCTGATGGACACTTGTACTGTTCAGTGGCAGAAGATCAGGCGCTCAAAGTTTTTGACGTCATCAATTTTGGTAAGGGGTTTGATATTTTTACGGTTTGTCAACACGCTTAAGCGTGTCAGTAAAACGTCTGATGATCTTAGGCTTGTTTGTTAGACCCGGGTGTTCCTTAATGCTACTGTCTAGGACACTTTTTTTCCTTCCTTTGGACAATGCCCATGAACCCTGAAGACAGACGTGAAGTTGGGCACAGACGTGAAGTTACCAGGGCTGGAGAATGTCCAGCGCTGCCAGGAAATTTTTGGCACAAATTCATTGCAGGAAATTTTTGATGTTTGCCAGGAAATTTTTAGCGTGAAATCTCCATTGCTTGATTTTAATAAGAACATTAAATTCATGTTACAATTTTTGTTCTGCACTACTAACAAAAAACGAAGATTAGCTTTCAATAATCTGGTATTATAAGCGTCTGTTATGCCAAATTTCCGTGCATGATTTTCAGCTACTAATTTAATTCCAGCAAGCTAAAACGAAGTTCATTTCTTTTTTTACATTAGCCATTCTTTATATGTAAAAACACTTAAAGACAGCCAATCTTGTTACGTCAATTGTTTTGAAGGTGAACATGCCCCAAAACCTGTGTGGATGTGTCCGTTATTATTCGTGTTTTTCTACTGGCATTCGCATACATTTTTCATCATTTGCTTTATAGAATGTAAGCGTTTTGGTCTTGAATCTTTGCCTCTAGCACCACCCCTGATTTAAAACATTTATTTTAACCATTGAAAAATAAAATAGTATTCTTACATGATGTATGAGTTACTAGCTTTGATGATAAACCCACCCAGAGCAAGATGTATAGATATATCAATACTTATAAAGTATCTAGTTTGCTAGTACTGATATGAAATTTAATCAAAGTTATTATAGATTTTCAGATCTACTTTCTTTAACCTTGAAACAAACTATGATTATCATGCTTGATCACGTTCTCCTTGATCATCTAATACAGTATAAACAAAATGATTCCTGTTTCGAATAGCTTTGATCAAGACTGCAGGACCAACAATTAGTTCTTTTTAGTTTGACAAACAAATCAAGCAACTTGAAATATCAATTTCAGTGGCTGGAAACTTTCTCGAAGCTTCGCAGGAAATCTTGAATTTTTTATTTTGCTGCCAGGAAGAAAATTTTTTTCAAGGCCTGGTTGTTACCCCATTTCTCAAGTGAAATTGAATTTTATTGTGTCTCTAATAACTCATTTAAAATACGCCTTGCAGTTTGTCACGAAAAGTCATGTCATTGCTTGGTTGCGATCCTTATGATCCGAACAGTATGATGCCCTTTTCTCTCAAGAAACCGGGCTTTCGGGTGCAGTCGCCACAGTTCTTCCTTCTAAAGCCGCTTGGTTGCAAACAAATTCAATTTATTTTTTTTGATCGACGGATTTGATTTGATTCTAATTTTGCCCCACAAAACAAAAACTAGTTGAGTAAGTTATAAATAAATCAATTGCAGAACAAAGTAACATATTATGATTAAAACGATAAATCGAAGCAGAAATTTTTAGAAGGAACCTTTAAAATGAGATAACTAAATAAATAAATGAAGATTCTCCCTTTTGTTTCAGCGCTCTTTGAATTTATCTATAGAACCGTCTTACTGAATTAATTTACTTGACGATCCCAGTAACACGTTTTCACTAGATTCTAGAAGATAATTTTTCAAATACTTTATGAATGGAGATTTAGAAGGTATAGTTCTTATTTCAGCTGGTAGATTGTCCCATAATTTTGCCTCCATCGAGTTTATTTTCAAGCCGTGCTGTAAAGTATTTGTCTTAGTCATGAACAGATCACCACGTGTTGATTGTCTTGTTCCGTAACAATGAATAGATGCATTAGGAGAAAAGTTATGAAAATGTATTAGTTGATTTTTTAGTTGATTTTTGATTGAAAGATAATAGTTTCAGTTTGAAGACTGTTCAATAAGTAATTTTGAGTTTTTAGAGAAAGGAAGAGAATGAGCAAGGAATTCTTGGTGTGATGTTGCTCAAGCATCTCCTTTCTGTACTATGAATATTGGCAGCACAATATGTGAATCAAACGTTGTGAATCAGAATAATATCTTCTTGTGAAAGGGACAATAACAAAGCATTACCACTTTTTTATCGATGTAACTATTAGAAGAAGGTACCTGATTCTGAAAAGAGTGCCACAGGCTCTTAATAGTTTTTTGAGGGTTCAGCAAGATGAGGGTTAAAGGTGTTCATCCGATAGAAGTCCTAGAGCTTAACGTATATTACAATAGAAACTATTTTGGTGTATAGTACAGGACGGTTCTAAGTTGCTACTCTGAGTTTTACCCTTGTTACACCAGGCAACATCCATAGCTCTGCCTAAACGGCATGGAATACTTTATAATTTTCATATAATAAAGAGTGATTTTCATTTTCATTACCTTTTTATCATTCATTACCTTCATTTCCATTTTACCTATCTTGGTAATAAAGAGTTGGCTGGTTATCAATCGCCCGCCCTCTCATACCTCTTCCTTAAATTCTAATCTTGCGTTTTAAGGGATGTGAGATTTTTACAGCAACAAGTTGTTACATTTTGCAAATAAAATCAGAGTCTTCAAGTGAATTCTGGTTTTGTCTTGCTGACATTTCTTTCAACTTTTTCGCTCAGATAAGTGCCCACTGTGATGTAGATGAAACGATTTTAAATTGATTTAGTTGATACCTGGCATTTAAAGCATCAATTCTTTAGTAAATTTTCTTATTTAATCTACAATTAGGCCCATATTTAGAACATTTGTACACTAGACTTATTGGGAAAATAACTGCTTGGACGATTATTATTTATTAAAATCTTTAGTTTATGATAGACTCTTTTGTGTATAATCTACATAAAGTAAATTCTCGATGTAACCATGTTTTGTATCCTTAGTTCAGATGAAAAATTATTTTATCTGGTCAGTTTTCCTGTTTTTCTGTGATTTTGTTGTCTCTGATTAGATATCAGATCAACATTTTTTCGCTTTGATGGATGACATCTTTGCCTTCTTTTAGATATGATCAACATGATGAAGCTCAGTTTCAAGCCTTATTGCTGCGAGTGGGTGTACAGAAAGGGTGATGCCATTTCTGCCTTGGCCATGTAAGTGAAGAATTTTTTATTTTACAGCAAGTCATTTGCTAGACATTAACTTGTAACAACAAACCCCAAATGCTGTGAACCATTTAACTAGATGAAGGCTCTCTGACTTGATTACTCATTCCTCACATGTCACAAAAGTTTCACATTTTCATATAGTTTGCAATACTTGTCGAATGGGGCTGTTAAATGTCATTGAGCTTGGAGAGGAAATAGTCATGGGATACTCAAACTTGTATTCTTACTGATTCATGATAGCGGTGGACTGTGCCTGCTTCAGTTATCTTGGCAATTCTTTGATGAAGTTGACCAATCATCAAAATGGTAGTCGATTTTATTGCTTTGAGTGATAAATCTAGGTTTTAGCCGATGTATCTATTTTGGTAGCTCTCTAAATCTATCCTCTATTTTACTCTCAATCTTTTTCTCAACATCATCACTACTCTTGTAGATTTTCTATGCTCAAAAGAGTTATCCTTTGGCTATCCACTCGATTTAATTTCCTTTGTTCACGAATCCGTTCTTCTCTCTGCTTGCTATAACGAGTATCATATGCGATACCAATTAAAACTTTTAATCCACATTCGATGTTCTCCTACCTTCCCATAAAACAATCTATTTATGATTCTCATTTGGAAATTTTTAATAACAGCAGTCTTTGTTCTCAAACATTTTAAATGCTATCCTCCCTCATGCTTGGTTTTAATTTAGCTTAAGGCGAATGCAGCTGTTTGTCTTTGGCTATGTATAAACTTTCCAAAACAACTTGACTAAAAGAAATGTTTAAAATTTTATGTTCTTCTGTAACAACTTTATATGACCAGGCTTATTGTTAATTATAAAGGCATCTAGAATGTCAAAGAATGAACTGCCTAATATTCGACATTCAAGTCAGATCTGATAGTACTCTCCCTTAACTGCATTTGTTAAACTGTTAACCAATGTTCAAGTTTCTAGTTTTTTTGAGAATCATTCTCAATCTGGCTGAAAAATACCAGGAAAAATTGAATAAAACAGTATTCTTTGACTGTTCTCGCTTGCTTTTTCCCCATAAAGCTTCTTGTGTTATTTAACTCTAGGCTCCTTTTTATACCTTTTTCTGATATTTGCCACATGATTTCTTTTTCTGCACCTGAACCTATCAGCCCAGAGAAGACTATCTACATCTACATTGATCATGTTCGTTCTTTCGTTATTTTGTCTCTGACGCAGAGTAGCCTTGTCATGGTTTTAAGTATTGGTTGTGTGTCTTTAGTACCGTGAAATCTTTGCTAATGCAGGTTCTTTCCCAATTCACAGACTTACCTCGTTGACCTCTAGGTTTCTGTAAATTATGACGGCGTTGAGTTTTTTTCTTGATTTCTGTCAAATTTTTCGTCGCCTTTATTCCAGTCTCCCTGATTTCATTTATTGCACTACAGTCTAGTGGTTTTTTAGAGTTAATGCTTGCTTTCAACCTAATGTTCAATCAAAGAGAAGCCTGAAGGCTTTTTGTAGCAATCAAGTGATTAGAATAACGAATAAAAAGGAGCTTATGAACCATGATGCATTTGCAGGTATAAGGGCGTTTATTCAGATAGTCATAGACTTTGAGAAAGACCGTAACCGTGAATTGTGTATGCCCAAACATAGACCAGAATATGCCAAGATGCAAGACGAGCTCTATACTACTGTCGCAAATCAGAGTGATAGCTTTAAACAATTCGCTAGAGGAATCAATCGCCCACTTAACGACAAAGCTCAATAGAGTTACTTTGAACCCATCAGATTCAGACGCTGTAACGTGGAACAGCAGCCTTTTCGACATTACGGAAATGGTGTTTGCTATTAACTTTAGAGAAAATGGAAGCCACAAAAGACTTTTTCTGTACACTGTGCGACATGTATCTTAAATGTCCGCTAAAAAACGAGGTCTCAACACGACAGCTGTCGGTTTTTCATTAGCATTTTGTTTATCAGCGAGCTAACATTATCTTAATCTCCTTGTTCAAGAGATATCTCCAAAACTGCAGTCTCACGGCCACATTTTTCATCTTTTTGTATTGTCGACTTAAAAACTTGATCCTTTATTATCTTTGCTTTTTCTCAGCTTATGTGCTCCTTCAGATGTCTCCAAGTAAACTCTTGCTGTAATACCAAGACTAAGCCTAGTGGCTCTGCTCTTTATATCTGTTGAAACTAGCAAAAACTGTTTGTTTACTTCGTTGCCTGTGCAGCTTTCATTAAAGGGCTCTGCAAGCATCTCGACTAATTCGATCTTTTAGAAACCGACAATGTTTTAGTAATAAGGAATACTTTAGCTGTCTATTCAAGCAAAGTTAAAAAAATGATTTCAAATTCAGATCGTGTTTATTAATTTGAATTGTTATTTTTCACTTTTAAGACAATTCCTGCATTTCGCTGTTGTTACCAAGGGTGCTTCATCTTGCTAATCCTTCATACCTTGTGTAAACTCCTGCTTTTTCTCAAGCCCTTTTATTTATTCTTAGAGCATAATCGAAAGAAGTTAGGCTCGATAAGCAGATTATATTTCGTAAGGTGTAAAGACAACTCGTAAATAATGAAATTTAAAGAAATGCCTTCATTTTTGCTACACTATCTTGTTGTCATTTTTGTTTATATATGTTCAGTGGACATATATTCACTATGCTTGTCGCTTGGACAGAAGCAGAATCCATGCTCTTAAAAATTTTTGTTTGCCGGGGATGATTCGAATTTGCATCAAGGTATCGGAGCTGTATTGGTTCTAAAATCGGTTGTAGTTACTTTGTGACTGTGGACTGGGTCGTTTTTCGGGTTGTGTCTTTATATTGTGGTTCGAATGTCGTTGCTGGGAAACGTCAAATGTTTCATATCAACATGATATATTTGTCCTTCTTCTTGTTATCAGTTTCCTTATTATGTAATGTTTTATTTTGCGAAGATGCTTCATATATGCGGTACTTATCTGATACGTTCATTGTTAAGATATCAAGTGTGAAAATGCTGCTTCTCTTTGCGCGGAAACACGAGTCGTATTCACTGGCTCTCTTCAATCTCTATTCATTCATAGAAAATCCAATACGAGTTCTGGAGTAATTATTGTCTATAGAGCTGCATTATGTTACCTGACATTTGAATGCTATGAGAATGTTCAAACATGTATAGTTTAATACATCAATGAAGCATAAATGGCTTCCAGGACAATTTTTCGCTATTGAAAGATTATCGCATCTCTATTCACTGATACCCACAGAAATCATCTGTCAGTCTGAGACGCTGTTATTTGGTCTATGAAATCACCTTTCGCGTCACATTTTTGAGTATAATCTACTTTGTTGTTTGTCATTTTACTCCTTGAAATCTCTAACTGATTAAGGACTTTCAGCTAACTGTGATAAACTGCGTAACAGAGACGGTTAGTGGAAAGTAGAGAGACACAGTTGTAGTATGTTAGAAACCCTCCCACTCAATATGTACCCATGAACAGCTTTTAGAATCTGATCATGGAATGAACCACTGGCAGCCCTGCAACTGAGTTTATCGAAGTCACTAAACAGTGAACGAACACGTTCATCGCAATAAGGACTTTGAATGGACCATAATCGAGCCATATAGTTTTGTGAAGGCTGCCTACCCTCAAACAAACAAGAACGGTTTGGTTTCTTTCCAGGCTTTTTCCAAACGTCAAACTTGACTGTGTTAAAAAAAATTTAGAGCAATCTCTTTTACAGCAGGGTAGCTTTAACCGTCATTGACCAACCTTTAATCGTGAAAATATATGAAGGAATCCATCTAAATAAATTAAAACTGTGCCTAAAAGTTTTCATTTAGAGTTCCTCTCCACGTTTCGATGCCAACATGCTATTTATTGCGTGCGTGAAATTGAAAGGCCCTCTTTATGAAAGTTAATCTGTATTTTCAAAAACAAGGTAGGCACGTTTTGATTTTGTCACCCATTTGTCCTCTCGATGTAATCTCTCCATCACTAAATACAGCCTGATTCCATTTCAGATCCGAAGACGAAAGCGGTGTAATTCGAATTTTCGATGGCAGAGGCAATACAGACGTTATTGAAACCCTTAAGTTGCATACAAAACATGTCTCTTGTATAAAGGTGAGTATATATGCTACAAAATGTTTTTATGTATGTGCTATACAGCCAATATTCACGTTGCATTGTTGAACGGGCTCGTCTTCAGGCTCAAAGCACTGTGAATTCTGCTTCTGTTTTATAAATTGTTATTTGAAAGAAGATCTTACTAAGCATGTAAACATTACTCGTCACTGCTGCACTCCCCTTCTTAAAATATCGGACAGTTTCGAATTTAGTTGCGATTCTGTTGTTAGATAAATTTGTTTACAAGTTTCAAAGGCAGTTTTCGTTTTTATCCATTTCTTCGTATTTTTTCTTGAAATTTTTTTGGCCGTTGATCTATTTATTCTTCGAAAAAAAATTGTCTTATCGATATGAAAACAAACTTTGTGAGGGTTTTGTGCTCAAGATGGTAGCAAAAGAAAAAAAAGAATGACTGATGAACAGTGTCTAGAAATCATGTAGTAATAATTTCACAAAGACCGCTTTTTCGGCGTATCCAAATATTTTGAAAAAGAAGAATCATGAACGATTATCATGGTCAAAAAGAGCAAGAGCTCTCGCGACAACGACGGTCGAACGTTCAACCATAACCAATTTGCATCAAAATTGGTTTGCGTCATTCCCCAAAATTGCCTTAAATGTTCACAAGCAAATAAACTTCCAACATCTGTCAGTAAATATTGCAAGGAAATTATAAAGAATTGTGAATGTACCCTCGTACCGATTGATTTCAGCAACACTTGCCGCTGTTAAGAAATTCTGTAGCTTTATGACCATGTTCTAAATGTCTGCTTTGTAAGAAAGTTTAAGAGTTGCTAAAATGTTACCAAATGTCATCCATGTTTTGTAATCGATCGGTGGCATCCCCATGCAAATGTTTTTCCTAACTGAGATTAAACACGTTGTTTTTCTCTTTATTTCAAAATATTTGTGTCTCAAGTTCCAGTTTGTAAAAAATTACCACGTTTTATCGGCCCATTTGCCTTTCACATGACATTCAAGTTCTTCGTTTCCCATTTTAACAAAAAATGATAACAGATGAAAAGCGTTGAAGTTTTGCAGCATTTCAATGTCTTGGTTCATTTTGGGAAGGATTCTCAAAAAATTATTATCATTAAGGTGAAGATTCGTTATCGCCAACCTGAATTTGTTTTTGTTCGAAAGGGCAGTCGATCTTCGAACTATCCGGATACGTTCGTCAGGGGAGTGTATTTTATAAGAGTTTTTTATAGGGACTGACATGATTAGCAACTCTTGTGAAGAGCATTTTTCTACTCAAGTTGCATTTTTCACCAAATTAATAGTTGAAAATATTTTTTAGTAAAAAAATGGTTCTCAATTCTAGAAAATCCTTTAAAATGGCTTTATGATTTGGTAATCATGAAGCATTTTTTCTTTTGTACACAAACTATCTTGTGCACAATTGTGCTTTTTTCATCCAGGCTAGCCTTTTGGTTTGACTAGTACATCATGGTTCTCTTTGGCACATGTGAAGATAATTTATTCCCGTCCATTTATTTTCGATACTTCAAATACAGTAAGATCAGTTACAGTGAACCATGCTAGTTTTGCCACTTTTAAGCAATTGTCCTCAAATCGTTATTTGCATTTTTATACGATCCAGGATCTATGTATTTTTAAACTCCTGTGTGGCACTTATCACAATATTGCAACTATGAATTATGAAAGCGTTTCGGGATGGCTTTATTAGTAGTTCACTGCATTCTTTTTGCATATATTTTATTCTATCGTTTGATTCTATCTGGCTTTGTAATGAAGTTTGATTTTTTTCATTTTCTTTCGTCTTTTGAATGATCTTTCTTCAAAAATACTCTTTTTATTTCTCAATGCATGAAATAATCTTTTTAGTAGTTTCCGATGCAAATCAATGTAAATGCTAAACAAATGCAACTTCTGAGATTAGACGTAAAATATTGATTATTCGTTTGTCAATGGCTTATCAGTTTTCACTAAAGATCTTATTGACACTTATTAAGAGTTCTGTTTTGTTGCCTTTTAGTATAATCCTGTATTCGATATCGCGATTTCTGCTGATAAGGCAGGCATGTTAGAGTACTGGTCTGGACAAGAATCCGGATTCAAGTTCCCGAGTAAAAACGTCCACTTTGAATACAAGTCGGACACAGATCTATACGAATTCGTAATGGTATGTATGTCACAATAGGCCTATACAGTCTGTTATATCATAGCCCCAGACCTGCACCATCTAAAGGCAAGGGGACACGCAACCCCCAAATACAATGGAATGGCGAGCATAATTTATAAACAATGGATTCTTTTTCATTACAATGTAAAAGCTTTTTGCATTTACCTTTCCTCGATTTTGGTTGAGAAATATTTTGGTGGAGAAATAGTTTTCAAAGCAAAGCAATTTTTTTGTATTCCTGTATATCATTTTATATATTGACTGTTAGACCACCTCCCTTCTTGTTTAAGTTGTTCTATTTATGCATAGGACACGTAAAACCAGAACGTCAAAACTCACAAGAGCTGCAAAGTTTGAGATTCATAGCTATTCTTTCTATGTCTGTGTCCCTGGCTGACACTGTATTTGATCTTTGCAGCTTTTGCGTGTCTTGCTGTTCTTGCTAAGTTTGTCCTTTTTGTGGTCCTCTCAAAGTAAGCTAGCTTGGTCTTCGAGAACCAGTCCCTGACATTGCAGTAACAGGGAACTTGCTTATTTTTATTGAATTTTTCTTCCCCCTTTTTATGGGTTTTCGCATTCGCATTGTCGTCTTCATTCTGTCTGTACATAAAGTTGCTTTTCGCTTTTTGTAAGAAAGGACAAGGGAATAAGTTTGAAAAAGTTTTCATGGTCAAGGCTTTATTTTTTTTAAGAGTATGGTCATTTTCATATGAAGGGCAGACTATGAAAGCTCCTTGATCTATTCGTCGATATGGTTACAAAATGAGTAGCAGTTTGACTCTATCCATTACGTCAAAACTGCAGAGAAAAGTCAGATATCATTAGGCACAGTGTTTTGGCTCTGCTGAAAGACTTGATAACAAGAACCACCCTACTGGATGACGTCATTTTCTTGTTTATTATTAGAGTTTTCGTGGAGCAAATCTTGATGCTTGTGGCAAAATTGACAAGTGTTTGATTGAGAACAGGGATATTCTATATGAAATCTGCTGTCTAAAGTAGTGACCATCATTTATTTTTTTTATAATCTCAATGGGTAAAGGCCTCACAAGTAAAGCTTACAACCGAAATTTCAAACGATGCCAATATATACATTACTATAATGTAATATACATGATTTCATTGATATTTTGAGTGAGGTGCGAGCGATGTGAGCTCAAGAAGCCCAGCGTAGCTATCAGCAGCATATGCATAATTTGCAGACTGGGAATTTTGCAAAATGTTGAGCAAGCTAGTTTTAAGATACTCTACTTTTGTAAAGCTTTAACTCTACTAACCTGACATTTCAAGCTTTTCTAATCTCAAACAAACTTCTTTTCGTCTACTGACGTTGTTTGAATCCTTTTCAAGATAAAAGAGAGGAGGGATTAAAATCCATTGAAACATGATAAGATAACTGAGCTCATGACTTTGGTTTTATGTATCTCAGGCAACGTGATATAAGTCACTCATGTTCACCATCAAATTTATTTATGTTAATGCTAAATTTAGATGCAGATAGCTTTCATCGAGCTTTTTAAATAGATACACGTTTGTTTCCAAGTAAAAGAAATTAACGGATGATGAGCTGCACTAATATATAGCAATCTATTCATATTTACAGCTATTTTACACCTCCAATCCACTGAATGCCTTATAATTTATAGTGTAGTGTTTTATGGTTTAGGCTGAAGTTTTCTGGCTTTTTTGCTATGTATCTTTCGCTTCACTCTATAGGTCTCGGTGCTTACGTGTAAGCCAACTTTTTTGGTGTCTCAAAATTTGAAGATATCATGGAAAAGCGGAATATGTTTCCGTTTTTCGCGCCATGTTCAACTATTTTTTACTCTTAATTGTTCAGAGCCACGTCCTCACCACATTTAGACAGCATTTTATCATGTTACATTTTTCAACCAGTTTATGATCACTTATTTGCAGTGTTCGCAGAAAAATATCATGAAAATTATATCTGTATACAGTTTTATAATTTCAATCAAATCATTTATCAAAGCAGCTGTTTAATTTTTATTTTAGTTATACATTTTCATTGTTTTTTAGCTCTTGTGAAGCTATTGATGATCGGTAATACCGTAACGAAACTACCTTTAATTATGTTCTCATGACTTTTGAATCAATATAAAATGTTTCCGAACTTTTATTATTTTAATATGATTTTGATTTTCCAGTGATTGTCGCAAACATCCTCTCTATGCATTTTGTCTTCATTTTACAGTGCAAAACCTACCCAACATCAATATCATTCTCAGCTGGTGGAAAACAATTTGTTACGACGAGTTCAGATAGAAAGGTTTGTATTGTTAATAGTTCTGCTCAGCAGCTCAAGCAATAGCATTCATGTTGATCGTTATTTGCATATAATGGTTTTAACATATCACGATAAAGATATTTTGTCTCACAAAGACTAAAAATTTGCAAATGTTATGTTTGCCCAAACCGAGTAACCCATTCATCGCCCCTATCACCACCCTGTTCTTTGCATATGCCCATCACATGTCTTTCACATAAATTGCCTATAGTTTTTAATGCATAATAATTATGCTTAACTTTTCAAAGGTGCGAGTGTTCAGGTTTTTGACTGGCAAGAAAACACGTGTATTCGATGAGAATCTTCAAACGTTTAGCGATCTACAGCAGGTAAAATACCAATTTTTTGTTCTCTATCGTACGGTAATGATATATGTTCTTCAACAAACGTAATGACCTTTTAAGTTGTGACCATGTGCTGCTATGACTTCAATATGAGTTAGCAGTGCTTGGTTGTTTGTTTCCTTGCTTGGTTGCATGTTTGCTTGGATACTTGCTTGATTAATTTCATGCTTGTTTACTTTCTTGCTTTGGTTGTTCGCATTCTTTCTTTCTGTACTTGCTTGCTACTGTTTACATGCTTGCAGACAGTGTGTTTTCTAGAAGTTGTAGCCTGTCAGGTTGTAGGACATAAAGGGACATTTTCATTTTTCAGGAGAAACAGCTGCTACCCAATATGGAATTTGGAAGGAGGATAGCGATTGAAAGGGAGATCGAAAAGTCTGACTTGCTACGCATGGCAAATGCAGGTATGGAATGGCTTAAGCTACCAATGGGGAGGCGCCCTGTTATTCCTACTTTCCCGTTTTCAGTCTCTCTTTTTGTCGGGTAGCCGAAGTAGAGACAGTTTGAGGCAATCGCTTTTTATATTTTCAAGCATGGTAACTTTTATTAGGAAGTGTAATTTTCAAATGACTTAAACTATAACACTTTAATTACACCAAGGAAGATTGCACGTATGCACTATAGATTATATTTATACGATAAGTTGATTCAATAATTTCTTATGTTTTAAAAATATTTGAAATATGGAGTAATTTTATTGTCTTTGGTAAAAATCAGAGAAAATATTAATTTTCTTTTGTTCCTGTCATTGACTGTGTTTATCATTCTCTATCTGTGGTTTCTAGTATTTGCCAACCGAAGATGTTGCTAGCTATCAGTGTTTTCATTTTTTAGTCTTCGATGAAAGTGGTTATTTCATTTTGTATGCAACAATGCTTGGTGTTAAAGGTAAAATATTTTCTTACGGTAGAAAAACTTCCATAATGAGAAAAGTTTTGCTATTGCAGAAAAACCTTTGTTTTCCATAGTAGACTGGTATAAAGTCGATTTTATTGCTAATTTTTTATCCTAAGAATACTGCATTTGTTTTGAATACTCCTAGTTTCTCTAGCAAATAAAAAACTCATCCATAATGCTGCAAAGCAATTAGTCCATTTTGCCAACGGATAGTGACCAATCAATTGTGCCCTTGTCTATATGTCTGGTATCTTGGTTTGTTTTTGTAGCCCCCTGTGGCCTATTCCTACCCTTTTTGATGTCTCAGTTTTGATAACGTCGGTTACTCAATATCTTTTTGCTTCTGTAGTTGTCAACATCTACACTAATAGATGTCTGAAGATCTTGGGCAAGGTAAGAGCATTCCTTATCTTTTTACTAGATAATTGTGTCTCTTAGAACAATGTCACCGAGGGCAAAATGACGATGTCCGCCACTTGCTTCCATATCAAGAAATTTTCAAATGCTTCTAAAGCAATCTTGCAATCAGCAGTCCACTCAGATGAGAGAATGTTTTTTTGTTTCAACACGAATTAAGGATCCCTTTTGAGTAAATGTAGGAGATAAATGTGTTATGAAATTGACGGTATTTTCTTATGCTTTCCAGAACACGGCCTGGTCCCCAATTGTTTTTGTGTTTCATTGTTATTTGGGTTACTCAAAACCCCACATGGTGATTCCCACAGAGTGGTTTCCACCTAAACAGAAAGCAATTTCGCTTTATTCCTCTTCAGATACCCCAGGGTAATTTCCACTTGACCTGAGAGTGACCCCGCTTTACCCAGTTCGTTCTCACCATTAAGCCCTGGCAAAACGACAAGACATTCATTTCACTAAACATTTCACTTAACTTTTGTTAAATGAAGTTGAGCGAAGTTTAGCGAAGGTGGCAAAACGTGACTAAACTTTTCACTAAACTTCACTCAACTTTTTTTAACTGCGAGTTTTCTACGCTGTTGGGTTGTAGGGGATCTTGCATAGGAATTTGCTTTTGGTTTATTTTGTTGCATGCACAAGCAGTGGATAAAAATAAGAATTAGATGAAACGACGGGGATAGAAAAGACTTTTAAGCACATTAACAACAAAGTTGACTGTTGAAAAAGACACAGTGGCGTACAACGAGATATGTAGATGTCTCATAAAGGCTTTTGGGTCACATAGAGACAGGAAAACCAACGATAACCGACGAAAACCTTTGGATTTCCACAGCTAGTGCGCCTGTGCGATCACGAAAAAATGTTTAATTGTTGGCAAAACAACTAAACATTTGCTAAACAACACTAAACAACGTTAAACATTTTTGACCAGGATTAAACTTTGCTCAACAACACTCAACACGACTGAACAACACTAAACAGGGTGGCAAAACGACTAAACTTTTAAATCAACTTTTGACTAAACAAAAGTTGAGTGAAATGTTTAGTGAAATGTTTAGTCGTTTTACCAGGGCTTTACAGACTGACCCAGAGACAAAAAGCTTTAATTTCATTTGACACACCCAAATGTATTTATGTCCTATATCTTGTGTCGATGACATTTAAACCGATTCTCTACAGTGTTGTAATTGAATTGGACAAGATTTTTATGGCTGCTTTCATTGCGAGCTACTGCACGCCCTACACGAAAAACTTTCTTCCTTAACCTTGTACATCCTTATGATGATTCAAAACCTTGCTTTTTGTAGGATAAAAGTTATTAATTATTTAACGCTACAATACTTGTTGACATCAAGGCTTGCTCAAAAGTAACATTTGTAAGGAACAATAGTTGCAAAAAGAAGTAGAATTTTTTGTTTCATTTGACTTTCAATTTTTTAAATCCGTTGTTTGATGTCATTTTATGCGAAACAGAAATAGCTCTTTACACTTCTGTGCCGAGCACATTGCCAGGTGTTGTCCTTGACTGTCCTTGACTAAATTGTTGCGTTTCAAACAAAATTCACATTTTCACGACAGTATGATTTTTCGCTAGTAAAAAAGCAAATGCTGTAATAATTTATTTAAAAACAAATGAAAGTAACAGAACTGTAGGCATTGCTGAATATAACTAAAAAAAAGTTCGATAATTTAGATTCAGTGGTCGCATATTTCCTTCCCTTAGTCCTTGTCACTGAAATGGCATTTCTTCTACTTCGGAAGAATGAACAGCATTTCTAGTGTTTTCTCGGGGAGTAGAATTCTAGAGAGCATCAGAGATTCTACTCCACCCATTTTTTTGTCTTTTGTCAACATAACAGGAATTTAGCAACTTCTTCATTCTAGGGTTCTTCGCAAGAAAATACTATAGAACTTTAAGCCATTTGGTTAACTCAATCTAATCCCCTATTTAGAGAAAGGCTTTATTTGCCTTCTTTATCTTCTTACGCAATGGGCTTAGGCCCTTTTGAGCTACACTATACATGAGAAATAGCTAATCCCGGCCGCGCTTGATCGCCACAAATGTTTTTTGCAAATGTTTGATTCGTCTCGCAACCCCTTCACTTTCAATTCAGTGCTATTCCTTTTTATTTTATCGTCATCCTCTGAGATTTTGGCGTTGTTTCTTATCTGGACTGATTCTCCAGGTATTCGATGTTGCAAGCAAGGTTTTTCATGTCGTCCTAAACATCCTTTTAAATGTTTTTTGCTTATCACTTGTGAAGATTTCTTCAACTCACTCTCATTTAACTTGAAAGTGTTATCAATGTGATCCAGTCTTGTACTGACAAATTCAATCAGCGATTTGATCTTTTTGTAGCCTTTCTAAATGATCTCATTTCTGGTTTAGCATCTTCATTCACGATCTGTAGAGAGTAGCCATAGGCCTGAACCTCGAGCATTTGTCCCACGAACCCAATCGTTACAAATACTCTATCTATAGTTCATAAAGCTGACGGCAAAAACATTTCGATAAAAACTCATCACTAGAAATAAGTGTGTTGCATCCAGAAAACCGCTAATACCAAGTGGACGGAGCCGGACAAAAGCGTGCGGTTCAAATTATGTTGTACATTACAACTAGTTCACAGTGGCGGACACCTGGGGGGCGAGGGGACAATAGTATTTTGTTCTAAAACAATGGGAAATGTGACGTCCTTTTATCAGAACAATAGGCTTGCTCCCAAATATTGGCCAAGGGTCCGCCCCTGCTAGTTCACATTATCAGGCAGCTATTTGAAAGTTGTAAACTGCAGCTAACGGCCTGTCAAGGTTTAAGTTCGATGCTTCGTTTTTTTGTTTGTATCTCGTGTTTTTTTATTTTGTGTGAAAGTTTTCTTTGGCAAATTTCAGGATGAAAATGTTCGGTTTTTTGGGATCGCATTGCATCAGGAAAAGTCGATTGAAGATAAGGCAGCTATTACTCTGGTAGGTTTCTGTCAAGCACACTTACATTTGGAAATAAATTGTTTATGGGAAAATGCTTAATAAAATTGGAAAAAGAACTAAATCTTTTAAATGCAGTCATTTCTGGATCGGCTTTGTAGTTTGTTTCTTTTCTGTCTCTTGAGTTTCCACTTGTAAGCTCGTCTTTTTAAGTCTTATACAGTAAATATCTATATAGCTCGTTTTGAATATATGCAAGAAGAGTTTTAAAAATGAACAAAAACATGCACAAATGATTTTATTCAATAACGTTTGTTTTGTTTTGGATGCCAAAACCAAAAAAATAATTTGAAAGAGAATTGCATTGCAAGCAAGGGGAGCTGCAACAAAACAGGCTCATGAGCAACAAATTCAAGTAATGGATATTGGACTTTGAGACAAAGACGTTTGTACTTCGTAGATCTCAGTTTAATAATTTTGTCGAAAGAAGCACAGGGTCCATTATTTTATTGTAATTTTGCTAGATTCTTTGTATATTTTGCTTCCGCGTTCTTTTCCAGGAAATGGCTGCCGCTTCAAATGCGGGTTTAGAGAAACCAATAGCTGACCCAACCCTTATCTGCTGCGGTCACAAAAAGAATCGGTTTTACTTTTTCACTAGACGAGAGCCAAATGAAGACCATACGTAAGTATTGTATCGATCTATTATAAAATATATTTGCTTAGGTTTGTTTTCACCGCTCCATTTCTTTCGTCCACTGGCATAAGATTCCCAAATACAGTGAGATTTTTCAAATAAACGAATACGCTTTTTTCTTTGGTGGATCAATCTTTAGGCTAGAAACGATGTCTTATGATATATGAAGCAAAATTATCAATATAGAAAGTGTACTTTCTTACTTTTCCGGCCCTTGAGAAGTGTTTTTTGCACCTGCCCGTTTGAAAAAAGCATGTTTGCTATCTTGTATTGTTAATTAAAAAATGAATTCTGATTTAGAAAAACTGCATGTTGCCTGCTTTTTATTAGTGACCGAGATGTGTTCAACGAGAAGCCCTCGAGAGAAGAAATAATTGCTGCGACACAGGTGGGCCATATTAAACTTTTCTCGTTGTTTGTGAGCTAGGGTTAGCGGGTGCCGTGGTTTTCTAGGCTTGTGAGGTTGACATACTATTAAATCAATAAGGTTTACCAAAATCTAATAATCTTGATGTGTATTTGCCCTATCAGTATTTTCGATTTCATAAAGATATTGGACTACACTCATTTTTTTTATAAGAAACTAGCCATAAGAAACGAGAACTGGACAGTCAGAAAAAATTAAGAAACTTCAGTACTCGAGGCAAAAAATCAAAATGATAAAACTGAGAACAACGAAATTTTGTAAAATCCACGAACATGATTGCCCTGTTGGCCTAGAAATTAAGACACAAGGGATAGAATTATACTTCCCACATCTAAATATAGCATCGGAACGGAAGCGAATCTCTTGACGTGTAAAACAGGTCAAGAACATTTCATAATATCATTCATGACATCATAATTAAGAAACTCTTAAGAAACAATGAGTATTTAAAATTTCCAGAACATTCAGAAACTGGAGTACTCAACATCGACCTTTGTTTCTTAGAAAAAAATGAGTGTAGTGGAACTGAGTACGGAATCTGAGAACGGAATCTGAGAACGGGAGCTGCAGTATTCGTGAAAAAATTAAAAATATAAAAACCAGACCTTTATAGACTTTGGGTGCTCCAAGGAAATTTGGTAGGCAACATGCGTAGCTATTTTTATCGAAGTTTTGTTTTCTATCTCGAGCAATTATCGTGGCTCCGAGCTGGAAACAGTACATTGGTGAATGCAGTACAGATACACTTCCATGGTCTTTTCCGATAAACAAAATTTTGAGTAGTTTCAGGTGGTTTCAGCCCGTTACTGAAGTTCTTTGACAGGGCTGTTTTGTATAAAAACATCCATTGGCATTGTTTTCGTTGAAATTAAAACGTGACACTTTTGGATAAGAAAAGTCATTCGCCCATACCTTGCCAATTTCCCGTAATGGTAAAAATCCGTATCCCTCTCTTGGCGTTCGTTTAAAGTTCAATGAATTGAAAAATAATTCCTTCGAATTTTATGAAGATATTACTGATTATTGATTAGAACTTCTCTAGATTTTGAGGTTTTGAGGCTCTACTAACTTTTATACGGTCCACAACAAAGTTGTTTTAAAAAAGATTCGTTTCCCCTTATATTTTGCTTAACGATAAAGAAGGACGATGTATAACGAGATCTAGATCTTCATGGCATTATATCGATAAATCATGCAGTTAAGGATTGCAGATTTCAAATTTAAGATTCTTCTCTAGGATTCTGGTCCAAAAGTGCTCGCAGAAAACGTTATCATGCACACAACTATGGGAGATATTCACATCAAACTGTTTCCTAAAGAGTATGTATTCAATTTCTTGCATCAAATTTTGTACTTAGGGTTCAAAAGATTGGCATAAAGTCTTGCTCTTTTGAAACCCGCCTCCAAATGAAGCTCTTAATCGAAAAGTAAAATGTTATGTATGAAAAATTGAAGACAATCGACAGTTACTAAAGGGGCTTTTGCCACCTTTCAATCAAAAATTGACCAATCAGTATGCGTGACTCCATTCACACGCTCATTGATTGGCTAATACTGAAATCTTCATAAATTGCAATTGTCTTGTTTGGTTATTTTACCTAAAGCATTTCCGTACTCTGTACTTTGAATTTTTGTTGATACGTTGTAGGCAGGCATCTTTGTTTTCATTTTGATATCAGCTCGTTCATATCTAATCGAAAGTTGTTTCCTATTATTGTTACCAGCTCTCATTGTAACCGGTTTGATGCTCAACTCTTGTTTGTGTAGATGCCCAAAGACAGTGGAGAACTTTGTCACTCATTGCAAGAACGGCTATTATAGCGGACATATTTTCCATCGAGTTATAAAACAGTTCATGATCCAAACTGGAGACCCGTCTGGTTAGCTCTTTGTTGTCGCTTACATTTAGAAATGGCTGTTATTTCCCTTAGAAATCAACTTCTATCTCTATAATCGTCCCCTTAAATTTCTAAGCAGGCATTGATAATTCTATTGAAGTACTTAAGTCAAGTAGAAGCATGTCCAGAATTACATAACATCCAACTATGTATTTTGACCAGGCTGATTACAGCAAACAGTACCTACATTCCGTGCCAAAAGTCTTCGTACTGTACGCTAAACTTTTGCATGTTTTATGTTGCATACCAGCTCCTCTTCCGGACAATGCTGTTTTATATGATGTTCAGTTAATTTCCGTCAGATAATTGTGATCTTTAACCCTAAAGCGAACATTTTTAGCCAGTAGTGCGGTACCACTCAGTTAATTTCTGGCACTTTTCAACTGAAGACAGGTGCTGTGTTTCAAAAACAATGGTCACCTTCTAGTAATTTGCTTCTGCGGCGTCTAGTTTGCGTCTAAATTTGCGTGAGGCCGCTTCAATGGGCTCAACGACCTTGCAAGACATAACGGCTTTGCTGATAACAGATCTTTGATCTACCAAAGTTGATTAGCAATGATATTCTTTAAGAAAATTCTTCATATTTTGGTACACAAGCGAATCGGTATTTGATCAGCTGTTGAAAATGTATTTTTAGGCGATGGTACCGGTGGAGAATCAATTTGGGGCGGTGAGTTTGAAGACGAATTTCACCATTCCTTACGTCACGACCGGCCGTATACACTAAGCATGGCAAATGCAGGACCAAATACAAATGGGTCGCAGTTTTTTATAACTGTTTTGCCGACGGTGAGTCTCTAATTGCACTATTAATCACGTGATAACTATTACCACGTGATTGGTAGCTCATGCTTCATGCCCTAATGGCAGACTGTAAAACATTAAACTTAACTTTTGCAATTTTCCTTAAATGCGGGAATGGTATTGGAATTGCTGTTGGGGCTTGAACTTGGGTTAAGTAAGTTTTATTGTTGAACTGATAACAGTCTTGTTTGGATATTCAAACGGCAATTTTCTCGGAGTAGTTACATTTTATTCTTTTTTCATTAAACGCAGTTACTTTGCTGTAGGATTAAGCCTAAGGCTTTCATATTAGGAGGATTCATCCTCGAGTGCTAGATGATATGCAATAATTATATAATGGATAGCCTATTCAATATTTTATCACTATCTTTCTTGAAACATCACGGCGAATATAAAACTAGCAAACCCACCTTAAGTTATTAAAGGATTTATGCCACCCCTTTTACCCTGTCATATTAATGATGAATTCGGTAGAAAATTTGTTAAAAGTGAGCATTTCAAAGTTTTCCGACAAAAATTTCATTTGGAAGGGGCCGTAGATGCAAATTTACAAAGGTATCACGTGACCGCGTGACGTAGAAGTTGACAAGCGGAGACAGGCCTACACTTGAAATACATAGGGTTTTCGCTACTCGCGCATAATAAGTTGATTTATTTTGCAAAAATGAGTACTTTGATATATATGTTTTGATACTGGATTTTGTTTTGGGATGGGAGAATTAAATTTTAGTTTTGAACCATGTTTAAAAAACGGAAAACGCGTCAAATGAAATAATTTAACAATGAATTCATTAGAGGAAAGAAATGGACGTAGTGGTTGGGGAAACGGGATGAAAATAGAACAAAGAAAATGAAAATACTGAGCGGGAAGTTTTTACTCCTAATATGGAGAAAAAAGTTTGATTTTTGAATTATTTGCAGCACTTTTTTATTGAAATTTAGCTATGGTTGGACAATTTCTTGAGCAATTGGGTTCAGCATACAGTTAGCAAAACCTGAGAATAGTAAACAAATTATTAAGTTTGTTTTATTCAACCAAGAAGAATTAGAATTGCCTACCCGCCTGTTCGACCATTTGGCTGGGTTCGGGCCTACGATTTTCCGACAAGACAACATCTTGGATTAGGACTGCAAGAGAGTATAGCCTGAGAAACACAATAGCAATTTGTAAAAGTTAGAATTTTTTCTCGCAATCTGGGAGGACGTTGAGTTATATAGAAGCTTTAGTTTACGAAATTTGAAAGTTTTTGAAAACTAAATGAACTTAGAGCGAAGTCTTGAATACATGGACAAAAAAAATTTAGTGGCCCTTCTCGAACAAAAGTGTCCTAAACTGCGTTGCGTCACTGCATGCGATACATTAGCACTGCTTGTAAACTATAGTAAAAGTTACATACATAACGTAACACTGTGTTCTTTTTTAGCCATGGCTAGACAACAAGCATACTGTGTTTGGTCGAATTACTAAAGGTATGGATGTAGCACAGAAGATAAGTCAAGTTAAAACAAACTCTCGTAATGATATGCCCTACGATGAAATAAAGATTATCAACATGTCAGTGAAGTAGCCTGAAGCAGCAAGCAAAGGTATTCTTGAATGTCGTCCTTTTCCTTGTTACACTTGATTCAAATGAAATCAAGCTGCCATAGGCATGCCAAGGTGCTTATGTAACAACATCAGAAGTGTTCTAAGCACAATTCTGAAGTTCTTTGCCAAGGAAAAGGATTCGATGGACGGACAATAAAGAAGCATTTCCAGCGAACAAGTGTTAAATGCAAATGTTTTGCATGGTATCCTGATAGAAGACAACATTATAGCTAAAGTAGATATCTTTTCAAGCAAAATAAGCATTATTGTTTTGCTTCAAAAAATAGAAAGCCTCGTGTACTTGATTCTCTTGGTTGCTAAGAATTGTCTCTTTTGCTTTGGTTGTTGTCATATGAAGGTTATAGTCGGACCACATGATCAACTTCTCTCGCCTTTATCTAAAGCTCAGCGCATACGGCAGACTTTTGTCTTTGAAAGACGAAGATTTTTGTCTTTAGCATTCCAAAGATTTAGCATTCCAACTGTCGTATGCGCTTGTCAAAGACAAAGGTCTTTGTCTTTCAATACAGTCTTCGAAATTAAAGATGTTTAATTTTCGAAAACGGTCTTTGAGAGACAAAGACAAAGGTCTGCCATGTGCGGACCCAAAAGACAAAAATCTTTCGAAGAAATAGTGAGTGGCCATTAAGCGACTAAGTTTTGATCACATGGAGATGTTCTTCTGAAACTTCCCACCAAGCAATTACCTACCTGTTCTGTGCTTCAAAGATGAAAATCTGTCATATGCGCAATCTGTGAAGACAAAAATGTTCGTCTTTCAAAGACGAAAATCTCGTGTGCCGTGGGCTTAGATTCAGTTTACACTGTATCGGGAAAAATTTATCCGCATCAAAATTAGTTCAGTTAGGCGTCGCGTTTGCACTAGACCCACGCTATCCGCACGAATTTGAGAATGGCTATCCGAACAAAATTAGTTCACCTAAGAGAGTGGATTAAATTAGCTCGGATAACTATGTGGTACAGTGTAAACGCTTTATCCGGATAAATTTTATCCACATTGCTCGAAAGCGATTGGCTATTTTATCCAATTTAGAGGGCCATCTTGGCTGCCTTGTTGTCGATAAATACTCGTGTTAAAAGTGCAGTATCTTGCCAGTCAACGTAAAATTGGCATCCTTGTCAGCTTTCCCTACTTTCGTTGCTAGTTCAGTGTCATTTTGTTTCAAGAACAAACTATTAAAACAAACGAGCGTCGCATCCCCTATCAAGGCCGTGGCCTAAATTCGCCTTCCCCCGCCCTTTCTTGTAGCTCCTCTGTGCTACGGTTTCTTCATTTATGCTTGATGCCTCTTCTTTCGCACAGAATTCGTTATATTTCGTTATATTGTCCATAATTAACGTGTAACTGATTGTAAGCAAACGCGTTTCTTGAAACGAACGAAATCAACCCGAGACGACAATGCTATGATTGAATTTTGGCGCTCTTTAGCCAACTGCGCGTGCGCAGAGCCAACAATGTTGGCTGAGGTGGTCAAACGATCCAACATTACGCCCAACACCATGTTGGGCGAAATGTTGGGCGAAATGTTGGGTGAAATCCTTTGACCAAGGCTGCTCATGTCGATGAAATTCAGTGCTCCCACTCAGTGTTTGCTATATTCCGCTACGGCGCATGCGTTTATCCCCTACATTTCCCTACGGCTGTCTACTTGTTTTCCCCTACATTTCCATACTTTTTTGCATATTCCCCTACAATCCGTACAAATATATGCAGAAATTATTCGAAAAACAACGCGTTAAGTGCCTTTATTTTTGTTATAAACATGGAAACGTTAAAAACGAAAACAAAATACAATATTCTGTGCCGTCCACAGCAGAAATAGACATGACGTCACCTGGTTCTGGCTATGCTTATAAAACAAACACTTTGTGAACCATGGCACCATTTCATTTGGCAGGAGCTAGCATGCGCCAGTTTAGGGCAGGCGATGTAGGGTAGATTACAGGTATATTAATGACAATTGAAAAAATGATTTGAAATGAAGGTATTAGATAACCAGATAGGTTTAGGGTTAACAAGTTGATGCGGGAAATTATACATTGTTAGGTTACAGATGCTGATGCCATGAAGAGCTTGCTTAAAACTACAGCCAACGAAAATAAGAAAGTTAGATATTGAAAAGTTAAATAGTACTACTCAAATGATATATTATGGTCAATGTTATCAATCTCTATCTGAGTATATCTTTGCATATTCGAGTTTCTAGCATTTCCATGCAAACGAACATGATACTCATCAATATCAAAGTTTGTTGTAAATTTTTCCGAGACTTTTTCTATTGACTCTAACGTATTCACGGCAAGACAATTCCTCAACTTTGTTTTGTTTATATTTATCTTCGAAAATGTTCTTTCGACTGCTGCCGTACTTTGTGGTAGTGCAGTTACGTTAAGCATGAATAGTGCCAGACTTTCATATTATTGGAGCTGTTTCATAGCTTTCCAAAAATCGTTAACGCTTTGGTTTTCCCAGCCACCATTCTTCACAACATCGTCAATTAATAATGATCTCCACTGACGATCAATGTCAAGAAGGCTGGCGTCTCCCTTCAACCGAGGCAGATGCTTTGCCAGGGTTCCTGCTGCTATCTGTGCGGCTTTGTCTTTAACAATTACCCTTGGGGTAATGTCTTTCATGGCATTCAGGACGGGGTCTGAAACATCGACTCGTTTCAAAATCTGTCTCACTGCTTCCCTATACCAATTGCGACATCTCTTCAAAAAGCTTTCCTTCTCGTGTGGCCTCATTTCCTTCACCGTTTCACTTGCCATTATTCCAGGATAAACCTCACTGAGTGGGTGCCAATCCATTTCCTTGTCAACATCAACTGCCATTACGTCTTTTACCGTTATCTTCAGGAAACTGTTGCAGAACACTTTCAGCACTCTCTCTACTTCAGGAAGTAAACTGTGAAGCTTGAAGGATTCTGACTGGAACATCGCGTTTTAACCAGCGAGATCACCAAGCACAAACTCCATAAATTCAATAGTTCCTTAGATACTGCAATGCCTGATGTATTCTTTCTGCTGGAGGAGACTTTGCATCCATGATCTCTGTTGTAAAATATAGAAGTAATGCAGGCCATTGTTGCAAGAAACGCGTTACACATTGTGACAATGAAAGCCAACGTGTTTGGCATGGCTTCAGAATCTTGTGGAGCTGACATTGAGCAAAATGCTGAAACTGCTCAAAACTTTTCTGTCTATTTGGCGAGTTTTTGAAATAATTATAGACATCATGAACCAGTTGTTCTGCTGTTTGTGAAAGACATTCGCATGCGTGACTTGCAACGAGATGAAATGAATGGCAAAAGCATTTCAAAACATATATATCACGAGCCACACTTTTGATTCGTGTAAGCATAGAGTTGCTTTGTCCTTGCATCAGGCTCTCGCCGTCAGATGCATAGCCTACGACTATTTCCCAGCCAATGCCATCTTTCTTAAGGGCTGCTTCCAGCGAGTTGAAGAGACCATCTGAATCGCCTTGTTCAACAGGTATCAAGCGATAAAGGTATGTTACTGGATCAATTTCATCCAAAAGGCGAACATTGACACAGAAGATTTTCTTCATTGTTATGTCTGTTGCCTTGTCGCACAATATTGAAAATCCAGTTCCATTCTTAATCTTTTCAATCAATGTTTCATGAGCGTTGACAGCAAGACATTCTGTCAACAAATATGTCCCTTTAGTTGCACTGCAGGTCATACCATTAATTCCTTTCGAATCATTGGCGATGCAATGAAGAGTCTCCACCAGCTCATTTAGAAGGTTGAAAAAAAGATTCTTCCTTGCTAATAAAGCCACTGTGTTGAGCTCAGCCTTTACTCTCGGGTATGTAGCGGCAGAGAAAAATGCTGTAACTGGTCGATTTGTTTCATCAATTTTTGCATTTTTTTTATGCTGGCCTGACTTCGTGTGTGAAATCAATTCTGATTTCCCTACAGCGAGATCCTTTTTGCAAAAATTCCAATACGCTTTACCATTATGATATTTTGATACGGACAGCCAGGCTCTAGCCCATTCTTCCTTCTCCCATTCTCTTCTATACTTATGAGCTCGATATTTTTTTTCTTTCGACATTTTGCTGCACTTTCTGAAATCAAGCTCCAAATTAATATAGCTATTCCTGTTTGATTCCTTTCCTTCAAAATATGCGTTTTTACGATTGCAGTTTGTCCCCAAAGGATTTCGCGAAAACAAAAGTGAAACATGTCGTTTTAAGAGACCGCCAAAAATAACACATGTGAAGTCTAAAGATCTTAACACCCTGACGAGAAGATAAAAATTAGCTTATTTCCGCTAAACAATAGCAATTGACGCCTTGCATTTTCTGAACTAGAACAGCTGCTCATTAATAGCTTTGACGATAGCGACTTTTAAAGAAGAGAGAGATTTCGATCCAAACCAAAAATATCGGTACAGCTTATTTCCCCTACAAATAATAAAAAATTCCCTACACCTGCCCATTTTCCCCGTAGGTTTTCCCTACTCCCTACATAGTTCGATTTTCCCCTACTTAAGGGGAATTTCCCTGAGTGTGGGATCAATTATTGAAATTAAAAAGGTTGATATAAACCACCATTTGAGCAATTATATTGTATTGTTTATTCCAATATTAGATTAAATGAATTGGTAACTATTACCATACACAAAATATAACAGCAAAATGGTGTCAAAAGTTGTTTGTGATTAACATTTTTTGTACTAGAAGAATTTATCACCATGGAATTTAACGCCAACCCTTTCAATTTTCACAACAATGGACAAGAAAGGAAGCCATATGCAAATTTGAAGTATGTGATCTCATTGGTTAAATTAGCAAAAGCAATGTGCTCAAATTGGGTTCCCATCGTTTTTATTAATCAAATGAAATGTGTTTGGGATTCGCATCTGTCTGTTCGCAAATCGGAAATCGCGTGCGAAATGCGAATTGCGCGAGAAGTGGAAATGGGCCTTGAAAAAAGCAGCTGGTGATAATTTTCAACTGAAAAACAAGAAAAATCGTCGGGTAGACCGCAGAATACTGATGATAGAAGATGAAGTCGTTCTGCATTTGGCAATCAAAGAACAGAAAAGGGGAATATTATCATTACATGCCAAAGCCTTTTTACATAACATGAACAGTCAGTAGATGATGTCACTGCAATGAACATGCTGTGCTGAGGAACCAATACATGATACAGGTATTATATGATATTTCAGTTTATTATTTTTGAGCAAATTCTTTGCCGATTCATTGTAAATAAGGGCCATCTTAAAGGCAGTCTGTCCCCTTCGTGATTGGCTAATTCTAACTTGAAAGCCTCGCCTGAAAAGAGGGTCTTCCTCTGCCTTTTTAGCATCCGCCTAATCTTTGAGTCATCGAATCTGACTTAGACGCTTGCAACCGAATCGAAATTCATAGCAACTCCTCGCTTGTGCATTGAATCAACGATGCATGAATATTGTGGCCATGAAAAGGAATAATGAGAACAATGGGTGGCATACTGCCTTAAACTACCCTTTATTGTTTCGTTGTGTACGGTCAAACTCGCATAAGTCGGACGCGCATATGTCGGATTATTCATAACTCCGACAAAACTGCTTCGTCATTGTCCATTTGGTTTAAAAACTATCAATTTTCATTGCCTAGGTCGAATATTTCATAACTGGGAAAAAATGCTTCGTCCTTGTCCATTTCTTTTACAAGCTGTCAGTTTTCATCGCATAGGTCGGATATTTCAAAACTCGGACAAAAATGCTTCGTCCTTGTCCATTTGGTTCGAAAGCTATCAATTTTCATCACAAAGGTCGGATATTTCATACCTCGGAAAAAGTTCCTTGGTCCCTGTCCATTTGGTTTAAAAGCTGTCAATTTTCATCGCATAGGTCGGATATTTCATAACTGGGACTAAACTGCTTGGTTCTTGTCCATTTGGTTTAAAAGCTATCAATTTTCATCACAAAGGTCGGATATTTCATAACTCGGACAAAATTGGTCCTTGTCCATTTGTTTGAAAATTAACAATTTTCCAAATTAACAAAAGTCGGACTTGCATAAGTCGGACTATTTTGTATGGCCTAAGGAGATCTGACTTATGCGAATTTGACTGTATCCGGTAGTAAACATGTATCCGGATGCGGATAGAATGTCACTGCTGCCGATTAGTCAGCGATCGATAAGTTAGCAGCCGCCGATTGGTCAAAAATAAGGAACCAATCAAACGTGCTATGCGGTACCAGTGACATATTTAGTTCACTGTATCATTTCATTTAAATATAATTTTCGGCGGTACCCGTGACGATATTAAAGGCTCTTGCGCAACCGGCTTGCTTTGCGACCATAATTCAAAAGACCGGCCTAATATGAAATCCCACAATCCATTAGAGATATCGATTCAATCGTAAGATTTAAAAAAGAGCTAAGATTCTACTTTTTGAGCTAACAGAAATCAGCTCGGCACGAATCCATGGAAGATCAGATAATTTATATTAGCTTAATCTTAAAAAAAACAACTGTAATGTAGTTTTTTTTGTATATCATAACTTTTCTTTTTACTGAATGGATGTCGTGTATATATAAGATCAAATGAAATGAAAAAAAAGAAAATATCGTACTGCATGAAAATACAAAGCACAGTCAATTTCTCGACACAACTTCCGCTAAGCATGCTGGTTGCACAAGACCCTTTAATTATGGGTTGTTTCCTTCAAATCATATTCCTGGGAAATACCCACCTGGGCCTTTTGTTTCTGCATATTCCACGGTACAATCAAAATTCGCAATTTCATTACATTTTTTATACGTTTAAATTTTGTTGACACCTTTCCGACATCAGCCTGCAGACTGAAAATGTTACCAAACGCAATAGCATGTTGAGGAATAATGCAAACATAACTCTCTCTCTCTCTTTCTACTCTCTCTCTCTCTCTCTCTCTCTCTCTCTCTCTCTCTCTCTCTCTCTCTCTCTCTCTCTCTCTCTCTCTCTCTCTCTCTCTCTCTCTCTCTCTCTCTCTCTCTCTCTCTCTCTCTCTCTCTCTCTCTCTCTCTCTCTCTCACTCTCTCACTCTCTCTACGTGTAATATCAAATTTGTCTTTCTTAATCTATCAAATTTGGCTTTTAATGAACTTTATCAAAAATGATAGATTCATTCAAAAGGGGAGTAGAAGGAAATTGCTTTGAAGCATATACAAGTTTAAAGAAGAAGGTAGTATAAAGATACTATATGATGAATAACCAAAGGAGTTGCAATTTCGGAAAGTTTTACACAATACTGGCTGCACATGTATGTGCAAATCATATTGATAAAGCCACGAAACCGATAACACAAAGTGACCTTGGACTAAGATTTGGTAATATCAGAACGCCGATCAAGATGACATCATGATAGCATCGATTTCCTTGGATGAAGTGGAGATTATGCTCGAGACAGTAGAAGACATTCACAAACGACACTTACTGAATTTCAGTCTACACAGAAATAAACAGCTTGCACATGCAATTCAGCAAAAATAAATCAAGTAAGAACAACAGAGAATTGAAGTTAAACGACCAAGTGATAAAGAAAGTTGAAATATATAACCATTTAGAGGGCTTAAAGGACAATAACGGGTCGCTATTGAGTGCATTGCTAGTCAGGTAAATAAATTTGGCCAAAGATAAATAAATTTGAATTTTCAGTGAGACAGACAGACAACATTTAAAGCAAAAAGTTCAGAAGTCAGCTTCAAGTGAATAGAAGACAACCTTATACCTAAGATATTATATGACTTTGAAACTAAAAAAACTTAGGTAAAGGCTTGCTTATATAATGTGTGAGAAGGAAGAACCGCAGGATAGGCTGTCCGCCGGATTCTGTGAATCTTGCAATGAGTAAAATATAAACTGAATTGCATATACCCAGATGAAATAAAAAAAATTAGGAACAAAAAGGCTAAGTATGAAACATTGTTGGCATGATGAAATTAAACAGGATTTAAAAGACCTCACTGGCAGAACAAGAAACCCGCACAATATCAAGTAGTCAATGGAAAAACATCGTGAGAATAAACATGTAATCCAGTTTATTGAAGCAAATATGAAAAAGGATAATGGAATAGAACGAAGTCAGAAAGGCAATGAACTCCTTAAAGGCTCAACCGTCTAGAGTCAACTGTCTAGAGTCAACCATCTTGAGTCAACCGTCTAGAGTCAACCGTCTAGAGTCAACCGTCTAGAGTCAACCGTCTAGAGTCAACCGTCTAGAGACAACCGTCTAGAGTCAACCGTCTAGAGTCAACCGTCTTGAGTCAACCGTCTAGAGACAACCGTCTAGAGTCAACCGTCTAGAGACAACTGTCTAGAGTCAACCGTCTAGAGACAACCGTCTAGAGTCAACCGTCTAGAGTCAACCGTCTAGAAACAACCGTCTTGAGTCAACCGTCCAGAGTCAACCGTCTAGAGTTAACAGTCTTGAGTCAACCGTTAAGAGTCAACCGTTAAGAGTCAACCGTCTAGAGTTAACCATCTTGAGTCAACCGTCTAGAGTCAACCGTCTAGAGTTAACTGTCTAGAGTCAACCGTCTAGAGTCAACCATCTTGAGTCAACCGTCTAGAGTCAACTGTCTAGAGTCAACCATCTTGAGTCAACCGTCTAGATTCAACCGTCTAGAGTCAACCGTCTAGAGTCAACCGTCTAGAGACAACCGTCTAGAGACAACCGTCTAGAGTCAACCGTCTAGAGTCAACCGTCTAGAGTCAACCGTCTAGAGTCAACCGTCTAGAGTCAACCGTCTTGAGTCAACCGTCTAGAGACAACCGTCTAGAGTCAACCGTCTAGAGACAACTGTCTAGAGTCAACCGTCTAGAGTCAACCATCTAGAGTCAACCGTCTAGAGTCAACCGTCTAGAAACAACCGTCTTGAGTCAACCGTCCAGAGTCAACCGTCTAGAGTTAACAGTCTTGAGTCAACCGTTAAGAGTCAACCGTTAAGAGTCAACCGTCTAGAGTTAACCATCTTGAGTCAACCGTCTAGAGTCAACCGTCTAGAGTTAACTGTCTAGAGTCAACCGTCTAGAGTCAACCATCTTGAGTCAACCGTCTAGAGTCAACTGTCTAGAGTCAACCATCTTGAGTCAACCGTCTAGATTCAACCGTCTAGAGTCAACCGTCTAGAGTCAACCGTCTAGAGACAACCGTCTAGAGACAACCGTCTAGAGTCAACCGTCTAGAGTCAACCGTCTAGAGTCAACCGTCTAGAGTCAACCGTCTAGAGTCAACCGTCTTGAGTCAACCGTCTAGAGACAACCGTCTAGAGTCAACCGTCTAGAGACAACTGTCTAGAGTCAACCGTCTAGAGTCAACCATCTAGAGTCAACCGTCTAGAGTCAACCGTCTAGAAACAACCGTCTTGAGTCAACCGTCCAGAGTCAACCGTCTAGAGTTAACAGTCTTGAGTCAACCGTTAAGAGTCAACCGTTAAGAGTCAACCGTCTAGAGTTAACCATCTTGAGTCAACCGTCTAGAGTCAACCGTCTAGAGTTAACTGTCTAGAGTCAACCGTCTAGAGTCAACCATCTTGAGTCAACCGTCTAGAGTCAACTGTCTAGAGTCAACCATCTTGAGTCAACCGTCTAGAGTCAACCGTCTAGAGTCAACCGTCTAGAGTCAACCGTCTAGAGACAACCGTCTAGAGACAACCGTCTAGAGTCAACCGTCTAGAGACAACTGTCTAGAGTCAACCGTCTAGAGTCAACCGTCTAGAAACAACCGTCTTGAGTCAACCGTCTGGAGTCAACCGTCTAGAGTCAACCGTCTAGAGTCAACCGTCTAGAGACAACCGTCTAGAGTCAACCGTCTAGAGTCAACCGTCTTGAGTCAACCGTCTAGAGACAACCGTCTAGAGTCAACCGTCTAGAGACAACTGTCTAGAGTCAACCGTCTAGAGTCAACCGTCTTGAGTCAATCGTCTAGAGTCAACTGTCTATGGTGTAGTCGAACCAATTTTAAATGGCCAGCGAAATTCGTAGGGACATAGTTCTTTTAAAATAGTAAGGGCAATCTAAAAGCTAATTTCAAAGAAAATTTGGTAACATCCGCTGGATAAGGTGTGTAGTACATGATTAATATCTAGAACAGTTATGTCCAAAATGCAAATAATATTTTGTGTGCCGTACCGTATGGAAAAATAAAACGTTAATTCATGGTTATATCGTGCATCAGAGCATTTGCTACGTAGATGCTGCTTTTATAATCTCAGGGCGCTTGTAGACCAACAAATCTGTATGTGATCAAACCCCGCATCCTAATCACCCCATGCCCATCGATATTGATTTGCTTCGAAAGTTTATCCGTTGTCTCAAATTTGCCATCATTAACAATCGGATTTTAAATTCGTTTTACCTTCCTCAGTCAAATTAGCTTATCACAACTGCGGTTCACTTTCTCTACAGATTTATTTTGCACACTTTTTCGACTTTTCCAAACCTGACAAAAACTACCTGCGGCTTATTTGCTGTAATCCGGCTGTTAAAATGTCGATTTTAATTAAATTATTTGGGAAATAAAAACTCCAGTTCGTGGTTTAAATAGTTATCTTTATTGATTAATCAAAGACATATTTTCTTTAAATCATCTTAGACAACTCCTTAATTGCAAATAGAAAGTTGATTTCAGTGATTGAAACAATTTGAAGTGGCATTGATTTTAAAGGCCTCTTAATTTCAACTGTTGCCCACGGTGTATCACTGGCTTAAAATTGATTATATTTTATTCTAAGTATTTATCGCTGGCATAGATGAATAACTTCATGGTTACGTCTTAATTAACATTTTACAGTTCTCCTCAACAAGGAAAAAGGGATCACTGTTTTTGATGCAAGAACTAGCCAGATCAATCTTAGACCCTCAAATCGACAAATCCCTAATTGGTCGTGGTTTTGTTCAGATTTCGCTCCGTATCGACATCTCAGACTGTTATTACTGTTTTTACTTGATAAACTAAATCGCATTGATAGGCGGTTTCAGGCCAGTTCATATTGTTGCCGACTAATCATTGTATACTCTTTTTGCATAGGATCATGGGCCTTTCTCTGAAGATATTTACTCAAGTATCGCTGAGCACAATAACTGTGACGTCATGCTTTCTGAACTTTTGCCTGTTACGCTACATATTGCGACGGAGCGAGATCCACGTAAGAGACAAGTTGACGATAAGTTTAGCGGTCAGCGACCTAATGCGGTCCCTATTCGGCTACGTCATGGAGATATCACTACGGCTCAACGACCACTGCAACCTGGTCGGTGCTACCATCAGTTTATTGAGCTTTGCAGCGATCAATCACCTGGTGCTTATAATGTTCGATCGATGGCTGATTATCACTCAGTCAGCTCTGGGCCGACGCTACCACGCATCCGGCGTTGCTGTTCATCTCTCACTTGCTTTTTGCTGGCTCCATGCCACTGTTTTTGCAATGATGCCGTTTGTGGGTCTTGGAGCATATGGACTCGATTCTGATGGACTGCGTTGTCAAGTGTCATGGCGAGAAAGAGGCTTCAGGCATCGTTTTTATCACATAATGTTGTTTTTTTTCTACTTCTACGTACCGTTGCTCCTGATGACAACGTTCTTTGTCTCCTTGCGGAAAACGATTCGTGTTTCAAGAGTAGCTGCTGGAGACACTTTTCAGATAACAACAGCAAATTTCATTACAAAACAGCGAATTAAGGCAGAGCGTCGGTGCACGTGGATGTTTACAACAATGTCGATTGTGTTTGCCTTTGCGTGGCTTCCGTATGCAATCATTTCCTTTTGCTATGCGTTCATTAACGCAACAACCTTTATAAGCAGCAGTTTAGAAACGGTGGCCGTCATTCCAGCAAAAGCATCCACTATTTACAGTCCTGTGGTTATCGCTGCGTATGATTCAGGCTTTCGTAGGCTCATTAGAAGAACAATGGCGTTTAAGAAAGCTGCCTCAGTGAATGATGTAGCAGTCATTCCAACTGTAGGCAGCCGACGTCGCCCCGATAATGTACAATAGCCGACGTCGCCAGGATAATGTACAATAGCCGACGTCGCCAGGATAATGTACAATAGCCGACGTCGCCAAAATAATGTACAATAGCCGACGTCGCCAGGATAATGTACAATAGCCGACGTCGCCAGGATAATGTACAATAGCTGACGTCGCCATGATAAAGTTACAATGATATCTGAGATTTTCATTATATAACTCAACTTTATCTAAGATTAACAGACTTGTATTTAATAGTTAAAGATGCTCTTAACAAATGAGGTACTCAAAGGATTGCTTGACAAACAAATTTAATGGTATCTTTTAAATTTTAAAGGGCATTATACCCTATGGTATTATACATTATAAAACTAAATAAGGCAGCAGAATTTAGTTAGGTCAGATAACTGTCGTGTTTACTAAATTTATAAATGAAAAGTAGATGAAGAAAATCCCCCGATAGGTAGCAGCCAATCGTCTTTTCTAGGTCTGAAACACTAACCCTACAAATAATAGGTTGAAAATCTGAATTTTCTTTATTGCTCTGATTCTAAACATGGCAACATAGAAGAGAAATAGGCAGAGAACGAGGATTCCGGCATAAATTAAAAACGCTACTTCAATATAAAACAAGTATCTTATTGTTAATTCATCATACACTACATTTGAAAAATACACTAAAAGTGGAATTTACATATGTTTCTGTTAAGAAACGAAGTACATCGCTGAATTACGCTAAGTAAAATTGATCTCAAAAGCGTTAACAATTAGGATCATTAAGCCTGACCTGGTAGTATAATTATTTTGGCCTTGCAAAGAGAAACCAACTGACATTCTACCAATGCTTTTAGAAACATGTTTTCTACCAAATTTTTTTCTCTTACGTTGTAAATACATTTTCCTATAAACATACACGCTTTCTTTTGATAAGGAACCTACCTCAAGGCCTAGTTTCTAAAGTTCCTTATTCGTAGACCTCAAACCATCAAATTGTAGTACCAAAAGTTCCTTAATAGTTTCTTAATTTTCACTGCACATCAAGTGCCATAAAAACAGTACAGAAACAGGAAAAATATAAAAATTTTGAATTTCACTTTTAATTGTGGCTAGAACTCAGGAGCAAAAACACAAAAAAGGCTATGTATAATGAAAATCTCACTTTCGGTGTTTTGACTACAATAAGCCTTAACACTTAATAGAGAGAGGGGCGAGACAGCATATGCGGAAACTACTCAATGGAGCACTTGACGCAACAATTTATGCTGGTATTGGCTGCAAATGAATGGAACCGGCTTTTTAGTTTTCAAATCTTTCTTTTTAAAAAAATTCAAATTGAAAGTTCCTTAGGGATTTCGTTTCTAGTAGTACAAGTTCTTTAAATATTTCGGCCTTCTACATGTAGGTTCCTTTTAAAGTGGTTCCTTATAAAAAAAGCGTGTACATGCATAATATGAAACATGCCTTAGGCCAATATCTGCTAAAGATAAACAAAATATTAATACACTTTAGTAGGCGCAGTTGAACTTAATAAATAAAAAAACAAGTATTATAAGAACGTGATCTCTTAATGATGCAGAAATTGGACGAATTTATCATTTTAAACATCTGAAGCCCAGGTAAAGTTTAAATAAACCAAAAGATTCGAGCTGCTAAAAAGATATTTATCATGAAGAATAACTTGATCATATTGAGGCATTATTTAATCGTTTACATAGGTGTGTTAGCTCCCCAATATCTGGCATAAGACTGGCATAAGATTATAAACCTTTACTGTAGAGCCAATTAAATTTATAGCTGTTGTCTTTAAGATATTATCTGTCTATAAGATTTCAATCTTTTACGTTAGTTGAAATATACTTTCATCCTACATACTTTGTTCTTTCGTTTTCTCGTTGAGAATTCTGTCTGTAGAAAAACCATAAAGAGTTCGTGCCAAATCCTCCAGTTGCTTAACACGTTCTACAAGATCATCCTTGCTCATATTCTCGACTTTTTTCGAGTTCCCCATATTTGATTCCCCTTCCTTCTCTCTTGATTTGATTTTCTAGAAAAGTCAGGCATGTTTAAAATAAATAATCATGGAACTAGATAATTCAAAATAAGACTACATGTAAACTTCTGAAGAAGATTCTCAGAACAATCAACCAAAAGTCGCCGTGAATTAAACTTATATGCTTAAATATGAATCAAAATGATCTGCTACGACCTTGCTGCCATGTTTACAATCAAAGTTCTCCATATAATTGCTTACAGTTCTTACAATATAAAACAACTAGACCTTGTTGCCAGGTGGGCATCAAGTCTGAAAGCTAGCGACCAGGGTGACCCCGACACTTCTGGTGGAATTTATAAAATAGCTTTGAAAAAAGCAAACATTTGAGTAAACTAAAGATTTTCGACTGACACTCTTCAGAGTTTAAAACGTCGGAGTTTTCGATTTATGTTCTGACGTTCTAAACTCTTAAGAGTGTCAGACAAAAAGCTTTAGTTTACTCAAATGTTTGCTTTTTTCAAAGCCATTTTCAAGTTTTGTACCACCGTAAGAATGGTACAAACCGTAATGTACCATCGTAAAAAACTTTATAAAAGTTATTTCTTTTACAACGTAAGAATTTAAAAATCAGCACCAGCTGGGCACCATATTCAACCTGCAGGGAAGTGTTACCAAGAGATATTCAACTGTTTTGCAAATCTATTACGCTCAGCACCCTAGCAGGGAAGTCAAGCATCACCTGGCCAAGAATTTCCTTAAGAAATTCGATAAAGAAACATTGTTTGGTCACGTAAAATTCATTTCTCAAAGTTTAAGAATCAACAACTTTAGAGAAAAGGAGGGTAAAATTAGAGACCCTAGACCAGACACATTTTGTTTATCAATGGGTTAAAAATGATGAAGAACTGATGGATTTCTGATCACAGAAGAACTTCATTTATGTTTTTAAGTAGTGAAGAGAAATTACCTCATGAATGACTCTCATAACTAAAGAGTCTTCTTGGTCATTTTCTGTATCTTCATTGAATTTCTCACTATGAGAAGGAATCTTGAAACTCTAAAAACAAAAAGATATAATCAAAGTCCTGTTTGAACCAGTTAATTTACATAAAAGGCATTCTGCTTGATATTACATGGTTACTTAATATGATTTTTTCATTGTTCTATTATGCAGTTTAATATCGTTATGAGCCAAGATTAACTGCCTTTGGCACTATTGCAGCAAATAGCCTGAAGAACCTAAT